>NC_136900.1:6589610-6814610 GCF_949152265.1 Phoxinus phoxinus | reverse complement strand
GATGCTATTATATTTTACTTTTGACTGATGCATGACTTAACAGTAGGGCTGTAAACGATTAATCGCGATTAATCGAGTCCAAAATAAAAGTTTGTGTTTACATAATATATGTGTGTGTATTGTGTATAATTATTATGTATATATAAATACACACACATGCATGTAGCCTATATATATATTTAAGAAAAAATTGTTATTTATATATAAAATAGTTCTATTTTTATATAAAATAAATCATATAAAAATATATATGCCGTATATAAATGCAAATATTTCTCAAATATATACATGCATGTGTGTGTATTTATATACAAAAAATAATTATACACAATACACACACATATATTATGTAAACACAAACTTTTATTTTGGATTCGATTAATTTCGATTAATCGTTTACAGCCCTACTTAACAAGTGTTGTAATTTGTCTGTCAAGACTGAAGGCTGGTCCAGAGCGCCTCACCTGACGGGCCTATCTCGGCCTCTCTCTCTCTCTTCTGCACCTGTCTCTCCAATACTTCGCTATACAAATCCCCTTTTATTTGTTCACTCTGTTGATGTTTGCAGAGACGGCTTTAGTTTGCTGTCTGCTTCATATGCAATATTGAAAACAAATGCAATCAAATCCAGGCAGTTTGCATAGTCCAACCTCTATTGTTTGACCAATAAACAAAGAGGAATGAAAATCCTTTAAAATGTTTTGGGTGGAAATACTAAAAAGGCCTGGTTTTTTTTTTCAACTTTTTTTTTCTTTTCTGAAAGCCAGAATAGTCTAGTCTGTCTGGCTATGCATGTAAAGAGAGTCCTCCTTTTTGTTCCAACTGTGGCTGTGAGCCAAGGTCTTCAAACATCCCCACTCACCACCCTCCACAAACCAACAGCACCAACCTCCACCCCTCACCCCGTCCAGCCCGGACCACCTCGCTGGAAAAGTGCTTCAACACAGGAGACGGTGAATATTTAAAAAAGCAGGTGTTTTGAGTTTTAAAGAAAACTCGAAAATGGACATCCTTTCACCCGTGAGTTAAAGTAGCCGGTCGGCCAATCAGCACCATTTAACAATGGCACAGGATCTCATAGGCAGAATAAAGCTGGCCATTCAGATTGATTGGTGCCTCATTTAGATTTGAAGTGTGGATAAGCCTACTTTAGACTACGGTCAGGCCTCGTAATTGTTATTTTGTGAAAAGTATTCATTAAATATGACAGCAAGAGATGACAAAGACTGAAGTACACCTATTAGTACTCTAAGCATTGAAAAAATGTAGACTCAGCACTTTTCACATTCAAACATTGCAAATAAAGTAATAACACATTTTCCTTACACAATGAATAGACCAAAAAGTTGTTTTATTTTATTTAACACGTCATTTATGAATGAATGAATGAATGAATGATACATAACATTATATTTGTAGAGAGTCACACCACACCTGAAATTGCTAACCTTGTCGGATATTAAAGAGACTTATTGACCTTGGTTTATATTATATTTTTTTACGGCATGACTCAGACAGAGAAATGCAGATAACAGTGAGGTTTATTTACAGCAGAATGGAGAATATGGGTAAGTATGCAGATCAAATAGACTTAGGTGACAGAATAACTTGGTAATGATGTCTTTCCTTGTATTACAGCTGCACTGCTGGAGATCAGGGATGATTGGACAGATGGTTGGATAAATGTACACACCTCGTACATTTACTTGTTTCGTTTAGCGAGTATGATGGTAATGGTCTTTGCGGTTAGCTGACAGCAGAGCGCAGTAGAACAGGTCTGAGGTCCAACTTGGTCTGAACAAGAACGGACCATGATGTGAGACGAGGTGTGTGCGAGGTATGTGCAACCAGGAAGTATGACCATATTAGCCCGGTTCTGTCAACTCTGCATTGGCTGCCTATTAAACATCGTATAATTTTTTTAATTTTGCTGATCACTTACAAAGCAATAAATGGTTTAGCTCCCCAGAACTTAAGCGAGCTCTTAACGCATTATAGTCCTTCACGTCTACTGCGATCTCAAAATCCCGGCCAGTTAATAATACCAAAATCACAATCGACTGCTGGCGGTAGATCCTTTTCCTATTTAGCACCAAAACTTTGGAATGGTCTTCCTAACATTGTCCGGGAAGCAGACACACTCTGTCAGTTCAAATATAGCCTAAAAACACATCTCTTTGACCTAGCATACACATACGCATAAATCATGATGTACTTGTTACATCATAAGAAGGATGGCGTCTACGCTAATATTAGTCTTTCTGTTTATCCCGAGGTTTACCGCAATCCGCCGTAAATATCCAGATCTGATGAAGGACCTGAGCCTGGACACGACGACAACGCAGTCCTGAAGGGTCAACTAGTCTCTGCCCTGTGAAGGCCTCCCTCCATTCCCTTTACCTCTGTACAGATAAAACGTCGTCAGGATAATTTCGGTTAACGTGGCTATGTGGAAGCGATAAAAAATTCTGTATTATCAATTTTTCAAGGCTGGTACCTTGGAACTTATTACATGGTTTGCGTTCTCGAGCCACCAGGCACTGTTTTGTGCAAATGAGCGGCCGGATCGCATTAAGGGTTTTCTGTTAACGGTGTCATGTAAGCAGCCCCTAAGTTAATAACTAATGATCGTTGCGACCGATCAATCAATCAATCAAATCTAACTTTAGCTGGACAATAACTTTATTCTAGAACTGCTGTAAAGCCAAAACAATCTCTGTTACTTTAATTTCCTATTATCATTGTAAAGCTGCTTTGAAACAATCTATATTGTTAAAAGCGCTGTATAAATGAAGGTGACTTGACTCTTCATGTGAACGAGACCGGACAACGAACAGTGGAGTGTGTCTTTATAGTGGTAGCGATGATGGTTATGATGTGGAGTGCGCTTTGATTGGGTGGTGTGAGAGCATGGCTGATCTGTAACAATTATAGAAATATGAATTTCTTTACAGAGTAATTCATTATAGAAACAGAATATTTTTAGCAATTACCTTAGTGTTGTGGTCAAGTTAAGCTCAACAGTATTGTCAGTATCAGGACAAATATCCCTTATTAATCTTTATATAAGATAACATTGTGCTTGTTCCTTTATGGATTTTTAAAGCTTGATTCAGAGTATATAACTTGGCATTTCTCTCCCTTGTGTAACCATTAGCCAGGCTATCTGCCACCAGCCCGAATCTGTGTATTTAGTGTAGCACTTAACCATGAGTAAAAAAATCCCACTTGAGCACATTTTTCTGAGTTTGGAGATGGTTTGATTAGATATTGGTGAGCTTTTGTATGTCAACACTGAGACAGATGCCAAGCCTTTTACAGCACAGTCAGAGCCCTTTCCAGGGGTTTGTGGGTAATAAAAGGTCACCATTTTCTCTCTCGTTTCGTTCTCCATTGATCCACCACTGGACATATAGTCCAAATCTCAGAAATCTCAGGTAAGGCCACTAACATGAATATGGTAATGTTACATGGGATTCATTCAGTACTGTGATATGCAGTATTATGATAGGCTATACTTTTTGTAAGGGGTATTATGATTATTTTGTTAGCAATAGCAATAGACGATTGGATGCTGGTATTACCAGCCATTTAGGGGTGTTGCAAAACATATTTCTGTTCATCCTGGATAATCGTTTGAAAGTCTCCTGCCTCGGGAGGAATTCCAC
The DNA here is from genome assembly GCF_949152265.1 of Phoxinus phoxinus. Classification (NCBI taxonomy): domain Eukaryota; kingdom Metazoa; phylum Chordata; class Actinopteri; order Cypriniformes; family Leuciscidae; genus Phoxinus; species Phoxinus phoxinus. Next base: position 6,810,942 of record NC_136900.1, on the reverse strand, counting down.
CCTTTCCATTGTGGTCGGAGTTGGAGGAAGTTGTGCTGGTGTAAGTGTCTGTTTAACAAGCGACATTACACATGAATTATGTTGCAATTCTAGAAACCCATCCCAAAACTCAAGAACATACTTGCCACTTACAAAAAAACAAAGTTATTTATATAACATATTTCATACACAATGGTTATTCAAAGTGCATTAAACGGGTATGATAAAGAAAGTCAACATTAAATAATTGATGATAATCAGATCACTCAAAATACACACTTTTAGAGTGTTTGAACTAGAAAGTTAAAGGTAGGGTAGGTAGGATTTATATAAAAACTTTTTACCAAATTTGATTAAACTTTCTATATATATCAATGCATAATTAAAATGTAAGTACTCTGATAAAAAGAGTATAAAAATCGAGTGACTCTAGACCGTTTAATCTTCATTAAACTCAGCTCATTATTTCCATTCGGGACGAATCACAGGATTGGCTTGCGCGACTGTCACTCTCCGTCGACATGACTACCGCCGTTATTACTGGCTCTGCCCACGTGCGCGCAGTCGCGCACCCGTTTTTAGGTGGGAGTGAATGGAATTAATGAGCTGTGTTTATTGAAGATTAAATACACTAGAGTCACTCGGTTTTTTATACTCTCTATTTCAGAGTACTTGTATTTTAATTATGCATTGGTATATAAAGACAGTTTAAACAAATTTGAATAAAAGTTTTTTTTAGACAATTCTGACCTACCCTACCTTTAATGAAAAATGAAAGAGGAAGGACAAAAGAAAGATCATTTGCATGACTATATTTAGAATATCTCCGCTGGTATTACTTGTACTTTGGTGAGTTTGTAAACAATTGTGTATTCCACACAAAATCTCATTTAGGTCGGAGGAATGTTAGGTTTGTCCTTCTATTCTTCGAGAAGGTCCTTAATCGGATTCCTGAGTGGCAGATTTCAGATAGCGTTTAAATGGCACAGCGTGAGAACAGAAGTACGTATCTGAAAACTGCACTCTGTCAAATCCTGTCACAGCAGGAACAGGCGGTTAACTTAAAAGAGTTTGTTCTTCTTATTAATGTCACTGTGCTGTAATGAAGTTAGTGTGATCCATCAAGCCAGACCTGGAGCTGTCCATTGTTTGAGCCAATCAAATGAAAGTGGCAGGCTTACTTTCTTACTGTATTTTAAAAGATATTTAGAAATGTTGGTGTTTTACAAGTTTTGCTACTAATCAAGGTTAAAGGATTTTAACAAATAATACAAAATAATAATAATAACATAAGACACCCTGAGGAAGGCCGAAATGCATTGCAGTGTTTTAGTCATTTGTAATGTTTCCAGTGTGGTAGCCTGCATGGGTTTCTTTCTTCTGTTGAACAAAATATCAAAAATGGTAGTCATATTTTTGGGCATATCAATCCAAACATTAGTCAGCCCTAATGAAGGGCTTTTTTGGGGTGATATGCCCCAAAATATGACAACTGTTTTTGATATTTTGTTCTCCTTCTGGAGCACCAATAGTTTTGCTTGTGAGTACCAGATGCGCCACTGGTTTAAATATTTTTACTGGTAATAATATTTACATCTTTTTGGATGCTTACATTATCGTTCGATGAAAATGTTTAAGCAGAACTTACTTTACATTGTAAAAATGTTAGCAATTATATTAGTAAATTATTAAAAACTGTTTTTTATACATAAACAACAACAACAAAAATAGCAGGAACAACAACAACATCAATAATTATAATTAAATTCTACAGTCGAATCCAGAACATGTTGAATCAGTGTTGCTTTGCTGCTTTGAAACACTTTATATAGTTAAAAGCGCTATATACAGTAAATAACTTGACTTGACTTGACTTACAGTAGCTTAACTTTAAAGTAAAGTCACCAAAATCATCCTGTAAACTATTACTGTATTTTTTATGGTAAAGTTCTGGTAAGCAGTGCTGCACACTACTGCCAGTGTAATTTTATTTATAAGCATCAATTTATATTTAAAATAAGTATAATTAATCATACCTTACTTTATATTTGTTACATGATTCGCAACTTTACTAATCCCTGCTGTTAAGTGAGTAAACACATAGATAAAGTGAAGCAAAATCACGCATGTATCCGTTGTATCTGTGCAGAATGCGTGCGCTCAGATAACACTGATTATTTACCTCAGGGCCACACTTTGCAAATCTTGGTGATCTCGTGCCGCAGCAGTTTTAAACTCAGAGTTACAAAGCAAATAAGAAATAACCTACATGAATGAATGACTGAAGGAATTTATATATGGTCAGACACTTGCATGTGTCACTATAAATGTTTTTTTTTACCAAAATCAAGCTCAAACTGAGTTATGAGATTTTCTGACCTGCAAATTTTGGAGAAGCACGCATTGTCCATCATTAACAGGCAGTATCAACTAACAGGTTACAAAGTTTACAATAGCTATGCGGGCACTTTTTTCGGACATTTGGACATTTCGGATATTCAGATATTCTGACATTTGGACATTTGGACATTTTACTAAAAAAAATTCCAGACATTTGGACAAAATCTCTGCTACATGCTATACACAAGCAATTTCAGACTATGACTCGATGCTACACTAAGACATTCTTCTCCACTCCTCAAACACAAAAAACATTATATATAGTTGTATAATATAGTTGTATAATGTTTTTATATAGTGTTTCTTGAGTTAAAGCAACACGTCACCGTTTTTTTAAATAGGGGCTATTTACCGTCTCCCCTACATTTAGATAGGTGGGCAAACGCATTTTTGTCTCAGTGCATGCATTGTCTTAGTCTGGCAGCGCCACCGCTAGCTTAGCTTAGCATGATGAATGGAATCCTTTGTTGCCGGATAGCATGTTGTGAGTAAAAATGCTAAAAAAAGTGTATAAAAAACGAATTATTTATTGTGGCCTGCGTATTTACAACGAGTACAAATAGCAATGCAAATTAAGACTAGGCGATTTGCTAGGCAGATATTGATTTAGAATTATAGTGCTGAGTGCCATTCATTAGCCGGTGCTAGCGTGGCAACGACGCCACAAAACTGTTACATTCGAGACCCCATTCTTCCTCGCTTGGAAGAAAAAGCACACACAAGGAAAAACTGAGGAGTGATACATGATCACAGCATTTATAGTCAAAGGGCTGCATCCCTTTTATGTTGAGTCGCCATCATTTAGGTAGGTGTTACATTAGAGGGGAAAGTATTATTAAAAATGATAGCGATGTTTGTTTATTCCCAGGAAGAGGACCAGGGCGCTCAACCCAAAGTACACACTCTCTTCCAGGGACAGCTTCATCTTAATACCTGCATGGTACAAGGTCGAAAAGGAAAACTGAATGAGGAGCTAACAACTGTAGGGAAAGTTGCACTGACAAGTCTCCAAATATCATTATCTCACAGTAACGGCACACTACATTCTTGAAGGGGAAATAAGAAAGAAAGTTCTAACAACAAAAACAGTATACGAATCACAGACAGAGCCAGGTGTTGCTAGATTTCATTTCACTTATGCTTCTGTCCTAAATTTGCCTCAATACTCACTTTTTTGTCTTGATGTAAGAACCGTTTGGAATTTCCATTACTTGATGTTGGAATGATTTCTTGAACAGTGCCCTGCTATTCAGCCAGCTTGGAGCAGTGAGAAAGCCAATAGAGAGGGAACGGTAAGAAAGAAGAGTTTGCGTAATTCTTTCTTTCCTATGAGTGCTATGACTGTAAAGATGAAAATTTCCTTTCTTTCCTTCTTCGTTATGTAACTCTGAAAATGTATTCTTTCTCAAACAGACTTGCTGGATCTGACTGAGGAAGATTTCAGAAAGGGAGAAGACTTCATCCATCTGATGAGAATTTTGTACACCAAATTTTTTCTTCAAAAAATGCCTGTGGTCAGATTACCAATTCTTCAAAAGCTTGGGAAGCACTTCACAGTTGTAGAGGATTCACCGTCTTTCCTACATTTAGATAGGTGGGCAAATGCATTTTTGTCTCAGTGCATGCATTGTTTTAGTTTGGCAGGGTCGCCGCTAGCTTAGCTTAGCATAATGATTGGAATCCTTTGTTGCCAGCTAGCATGTCCTGAGTAAAAGTTGTTAAAAAAAACAAAAACAAAAACCCACCTAATTGCTTCTTGTGGCCTGCGTATTAACAAACAAATAGCGATGCAGATTAAGACTAGGCGATTTCCCGACAGATATGGACTTGGGACTATATTGGGGTGAAACACAGGCGAAGCACTGCTACTTGGGCGCAGAGATATCACGCAACACCTGAAATCCGTCAACATACCGGCGTGACCTGTATCTTTGCTTTTGGATTGTGTTTATTTTGAGAAGTTACAGCAAACATGGTAAATAATCACTTACTCTGTGGACAGCTGTCCATTGGGTCCATTCGGCGTGGGGCGTTTTTTTCCAGTTTACCTTATCGCACCGGAAAAAAAAGTTGAGGACTACAGGATGGATCAATGGAGGCCACAAAGCACATCAACATGTACAGGCCACAAGAAGTAATTAGGTGTTGTTGTTTTTTTTTTATTTTTTTTATCCCTTTTACTCAGGACATGCTAGCTGGCCACAAAGGATTCCATTCATTATGCTAAGCTAAGCTATGCGCTGAGACAAAAATGCATTTGCCCACCTATCTAAATGTAGGAAAGACGGTGAATAAGCCCTATTTCAAAAAACGGTGGAGTGTTCCTTTAAGCAGGCGGGGAAAACCTGTCCAAGCGATACCTGGTAAATAAATTTTTTAAAGAAGGAAAGAAAAAAATATGCTTGATATCTTCCTTGTTTTTAATAAATATTTGTCTTCAGAGGGATGACATCAGAAGCTTTCTTGAGGAGGCCACTGCATTGGACGCATGCTTTAAACACAACGTTGGGGACAGCAGCACTGTCTGGCTCCAGATAAAAGAAAAGCTGATGGCGGAACATCAAAAAGTCAAAATCTTGCTCTGTCTCTTGCCAAGAGGGGATTGTGGACAAGAAGAAGCTGACAATGAATTGAAAAATGAAATCCACAGACAGCAGTAGACCATTGTGTAATGTTTGGGACTCGTAATGAAAAGAAATAAACAAGTAGAGTGGACGACTCGTTCACAACGTTATCAACACTTCCTTTACTCTTCTTCTTTTACACTTTTTTAACAGCGGATAATTCTCTCTCATAGCCTCTAGCGGACTGGTTCGCTATTGCAGTCTATGAACACTAACACAGAACATAACAAATTGTCAATTGAGACCAAAGTGGATGCAGAGATAAATATGTACCAAGACATGCCTTCTACAATGACTTCTGAAAACATTGCCTCTTCATATTTATGTGTGCAGGCCTCTTCAAATCTAAGTAAAAGGGTTTTCTCCACTGCTGGAGACATATTTGCCCTGAAAGGTCTCATATATTTCCAGAAAATGGATGTTGATCTTTCTAAATAAAACTGTTAAGCACTGTTGGCCCCGTACATTTGCACCCTTACAAATATGTCCTCTACGTTTATTTTTAAAATATATATTTCTTTATTTGGTTGCAGCCATCAAGTGTTGTGTGTTAAACTTTAATTCAATTTAATTGTACAGTTTTGCACATACCACTCTTAAAGAGTACACACATTTTATGTAGCCTAGTGCTGATTTTTGGGTCCCACTTTATATTAAGTGGCTTTAACTACTATGTACTAACATTGAAATTAATAATTTGATACAATGGACTTATTGTGTACATACATGTTTTTACATTGTACTTATATTTTAAAAATACCTGCTTGTAATTACAGCTGTAATTAATTTATGCAATTACATTTGTAATTACACTGTTGACCTGTCCCTTACACCTTAAACCACCCTTAAACCTACCCATACCAGCACACCTGTCCCTAACCTTACCCGTATCACACCTCAATAGCAGAAAAAGTATTTTACAATACAATATGAACACAATAAGTACATTGTACTTATTTGTCTAAGTACATAGTACTTAAAGCCACTTAATATAAAGTGGGACTGATTTTTGTTTTATTTTATTCAGCTGCAAATAATGGAATAAAATAAATATGTGTAATAAATAAATGTTTGGCGTTTTTTTTTTTTACCACATTGGAATCAAAATTGGGAATCGATAAGAATCTGAATCAATAAGCGGAATCGGAGTCAATCAAATTCGAACGATACCCAATCACCTCTGACATTTTAGGAAAAGGCCAATGAAAATTATGGAATTTGCATGCGCCATAGTCAGACATACAGGTGTAAAAGGAGCACGCTGGCCCACTCATTCAGATGTTATTCGGAGCTGAATCAAGTGTCTTCTATACATAAGCACATTTCCATTCGCCTCATTGAGAAGGACTGCTGGTTTTACGGCACAGAAAAGCGGTCTCTTTCCACACCTCACATGGATAAGAGATTGACCTTCCCCTGCGTATTTCAGTGATCCAAAAGAGCAAGCACTCGTGGAGAGCATCTTTTTAAAGATGCCTTTCTGCCTGTGTGTTTCTGGGTGCAGTCGATATCTCTCGTCCTCGGGCGGCCACAACCTTTGTCCCATGTGTTTTGGTCACACTCACACTGGGACAGCATTCGTGGATGCTTCATGTCCTCACTGCGAGAACATGACAATGGCAACACTCTTTTCTAGTAAAAGTAGTCACCTCATCTGCTCCGCATTCCGGGACTTTCTGTAATGCATGAGGCAGCTTGTGCTCAGGGTGAGCTAGTGCTACAGATGTGTCCACGACTGGCTGGGGTGTCGTGTGCAACGGGCATGCAGCGCCGGGCTCCTGGGCAGGACCTTGACTGCAGTGGCACATCAACTGTCCTGACACGTGTTGTCTAACTCCAAGAGTTCAGAATGTCTTTAAATGTCAATCCCAATGCATCTTTCTCGTTATCTACATGTATATTAAAATCACCAACAATTAGGGATTTATCTGCAGACAGTCCTAACTCTGATAGAATGTCAGCAAATTCTTTGATAAAGTCTGCATGGTGCCCTGGTGGCCTGCATACAGTAGCCAGCACAAATCTCAAACGTGATTTATCATTTGCACTCGATATTGTTATATTAAACCCCAACACTTCAAAAGAATTATATTTGAAACTAAACTTCTCAGTAATAAACATGAACCAGACGAGGTTCATATTTATAACTCTTGGCGGTGGACTCATTTAAAGTAATGAAATTGTTTATAGGTTTGACAGGTTTCTGTCAAACACAACATCTAGGTTACAGTCTGAAATCATATCAATAACAATAAGTGCTTTTGAAGTAAGGGATCGAATATTCAGCAACCCAAGCTTTATCATTTGTTCATTTGTATTTTATCTGTTTTTTATTTGTTTAATTTGTGTAATTTGTTTGGAAGTTTTTTGTTTTTCCTAATTCGGGGAACAGACACAGTCTCTATATGATGATATCTAGGTGAAAGAGTCTCTATGTGATGGGATTTATCTGACCTTGGTGACGTGAGGCCGCTAGCAGACGGTCGGTTAAGCCAGTCTGTCTGCTTCCTGACCTGAGGCCCAGATTGTCATGTTTGAGCTCTAAGACTATGAGCCATATTACTAGAGAGAAGAGCCATCCCAGCAGGGATGAATACCATCTCTTTTCAACAGGTCAGGTTTGCCCCAAAATTTTTTCCAATTGTCTATGAATTCTATATTATTTTGCGGACACCACTTAGACAACCAGCCATTGAGTGAACACAATCTACTAACTATCTCATCACTCCTGGGAGCCAGAGCAAATTACAGTGCTTGACATCGTACTTGCGAGTTCACACACCTCTTTAACGTTAATTGTTAATGATCTCCGACTGGCGAAGTCGAACATCATTAGTGCCGACGTGAATAATAATCTTAGAGAATTTACGATTAGCATTAGCCAGCACTTTTAAATGTGTTTGATGTCAGGCGCTCTGGCTCCCGGCAAACATGTGACTATGGTGGCTGGTGTCTCTATTTTCACGTTCCGTGTAATAGAATCGCTAATAACTAGGGCACATCCAACAGGATTCTCAGTGGGTGTTTCACTGAGTGGGGACAATCTATTTGTTATGGTAATCGGAACAGAGGAGCAGTGTTTTGTCCCGCGACTATACTATACGGGCTCTACTTCAGCCGGAACCGAACAATGTACAGTGTTCACTAAACTAGTCGCATCCAAAGCAGTATCTAAAGCCTTTGCACTCTTACAATTAACCTCAATTAAAGTTTGGATGCGTGTATGTAGTTCTGAAATCTTCTCCGTCAGCCTGACTATCTCCCTGTATTTATCACATGTAAATCCTGTGCTGACAGAGAAGGCTATGCTATACATGTTACATGAAGTGCAAGTGACAATCAGAGGAGAAGATGACATGACTCTGGCCGTGTTTGTTGACTGATCCTACTCACTACAGATGGATTTGTAAAAGGCGTGAGTGAAATAAATAAATAAATAAAGAGGCACGGATGGCACGCTAACAGGCTAGCGAATTACTAGCGTGTTGTGCTAGTAACGATTTAGATTGAAGCTAGCGAGGTCTGGTTAATATGTAATGTTGTGTAAGTTATATTTAGCTGTATAAACAACAGGGAATGATAGATTCCTCATCATCATAAATAATGATTCAAATATATACAAAGATATACGAAGCTACAGATGCAAACCAACTCGGCAGAGGCATTACTAACATCCTATTTTTGATATCAGCAGGATCCCCTCAAAGGCCATTGAACAAATATATTTGCACATTCCTGTGTGGATCATGCAGCAATTAGCAAATCCTTTGTATGCTAATATTGACTGACTTTCTCTGCAGCAAACACTTTGTTATCCAAACTCAAGACACGTGTGTAAAATGACAAATAGCTAAATTAATTCTAGACCTGCTGATGAAACCAAACAGTGTGTTTGTTTCTTGTCATATTCAATTACCCAGGGTTTAGTTTATTTAGGTTTTCATAATTGAAATCACATTCTTGAACGCTGATGAGCAAAGCAAATTATGCGAATGACTTGACTGCACTGAATGTGGATCATGGCGTAGAATTAATTAAGAAGCCATATTGCTCTCTCTCTCTCTCTCTCTCTCTCTCTCTCTCTCTCTCTCTCTGTATGTGTGTGTGTGTACTCTGAAAGGGACCATCTGCTTAGTGTGACACTAATGAAGTGAGGGAAATTGCAGGACAATAGCTCAGTCTCTTTCACTGACGCAGTGGGCGGCTCAGGCATATTTCTCCTGCTCTGCTCAGGATGGCTTCACTCTGTCTCACTGTGGTGGCATGTCTAAAACACGTCCAGCCACAGGTACAATACAAAACACACACACACACACACACACACACACACACACACACACACACACACACACATGCACGCGCACACACACACACACACACACACACACACACACACACACACACACACACACACACACACACACACACACACACACACACACACACACACACACACACTTTTTTGTTTGTTTTGCTATACTTGTGAGGACTCTCCATATAGGCGTAATGGTTTTTATACTGTACAAACTGTATGTTCTCTCCCCTTACACTGCCCCTATCCCTAAACCTGCCCAACACACACACACACACACACACACACACACACACACACACACACACACACACACACACACACACACACACACACACACACACACACACACTGCCCCTATCCCTAAACCTACCTATCACAGGAAACATTCTGCATTTTTACATTTTTAACAAATCATGTTTTTTAAGCTTTTTGAATTATGAGGACTCATGAAATGTCCTCATAAACCACGTTTAAGTTGTAATACCAGTGTAATACATGTCATTATACAGATTTGTGTCCTCATGAATCACATAAACAAGAGCACACACACACACACACACACACACACACACACACACACACACACACACACACACACACACACACACACACACACACACACACACACACACATACACACACACTGTAAGTGCAGCATAGACTTCTATTGTGTTATGTAAAATAATAATTACTTTTAAAATTATATTTACTTCTTAATTTATAAATTATATAATTGTGTGTTTATGTATAATAAAGTATATAATAAATATTAGAAAATTTGATTAGGTAAAAGGTTTGGATTTTTTGAATAGTAAAAAAATATGTACTATTTTGGGATTTAATCATGGGATTTTTTTTTTTTTTACAGTAAAGTTAAAACATTCTCCTCTACAAGCCACACGGGTTGCAGTATTATTCCCTAATGGTTATAAAAGAAAAATCAGGTCACACTGTTGTAACATGTACTCAACTGCACATTTGCATTTCTCTTACAGATTTGCTGGGGAGTGAAGCAACTGAACTGACTCTCCAACGCAAAGTAAACTGAATTGCCAAGATATATATTCTGACAAGAGAAGTGGTGAATGGCTCCTGTGGTGTTACTGTAACAACCTGGCCTGAAGCAAAACAAACAAGTCAAATGTGTCTTTAATGTGAATATAATAACAGCATATAAGAGTCAAATCAGTAGCTTTCTGTGCCAAATCCACAGTAAGCCCCATTTACATGCGGATCTTAACTGCTTTATGTTTAATGTGATTCTGTTAGTTCACAGAAAGGGGAACAATCAGCTTTGACAGTAGTTCAACAGTGTGAGCGGTTTGCATGTCACCAGTTCAGATGAAGACATTTGCAAATTTCATAAAAATGCAAAGTGCTTTTGAGTCAGTTATTTTCATATACAGAAGTTGCTGAGAGTACATTTATTTATTTATTTATTTATTTATCTTTGTGTATACAATACTGTTCAAATGCTTGAGTCAGTACAATGTTTTTTAATGAAACTAATACTTGGATTCAGCAAGGATGCGTTCATTTAAACGAAAAAAATACATTAATGTTACAAAAGATTTCTATTACAAATGAGTGTTTTTCTTTTGAACTTTTCAAAGAATCCTTAACAAAAAATATTACTAACAATGATTTATTACAATACTATTACCTTAAATATTTCATTGTTCTTATTTACATATTTTATAAATATTCCACAAACGTATTAAGCAGAGCAATGGGTGTTTAACTTCCTCTTAATCTCCATACAGGCATGGGTCAGTCAGGCCACAAGAGATTGCACTGTCAGTGTTTAACAGTCTCGTGCGTGGAGATCTTTCAGCCGCTGTTGTGTTTGTCATTCTCTCGCCCGTCATGCCTCCGTCCTCATGCAGACAGCCACGCTAACCTTGTTTTTATTTTCGCTCTCTGCTTTTAGAGGCGCAGAGCTGATTATTAGCTCTCCTCGCTTCCAAAGAGGCCTTTTTTCTCAGAGATTTGAGAAAGCGTCTCTCTCTTATGAGCTGAAGGATAAGGCTACTGTTATGCAAATGATGAGTCCTGCTACTAATAGGGTCTTTATACCGAAGATTTTAATTCCCTTTTTCAGTAAATGGTTGCAAGTAGAAGTTTTCTCTTTTTTTTCAATGCCCAAACAGGATAAATACATCAGTCTTTTGCACCGAGGGAGAGGCTTCAGGGTGGCGGTGCTTGCGTACTGTAGAGTGCAAGTTTGGACCCTTTTTAGTTTGTTTAGGGGGCGTTTAGGGGGGCATTGGCGTTGTACGACAAAAGCACAATGACCTTATTCATTCAAGGCTGATTTCAACAAGAGAAGCAAAATAGCTGTCTTTTATGATACAAGAAACATCTTGTATAGGTACCTTGTCTATTACAAGTAATATGCGCAGAATGATGTTACAACAATTTTTACAGGATGATCCAAGGCCATTTAACGAATACCATAGTACTACCATGGTATTTTTTTTAAATATATTAACCATATATCATGCCACTTTATTTTAAGTGCCTTTGTTACAGTGTTCCAAAGCAATGCATCCTAAATGATAGATAGATAGATAGATAGACAGACAGACAGACAGACAGACAGACAGACAGACAGACAGACAGACAGACAGACAGACAGACAGACAGACCGACCGACGATAGACAGACAGACAGACAGACAGATGATAGATAGATAGATAGATAGATAGACAGACAGACAGACAGACAGACAGACAGACAGACAGACAGACAGACAGACAGACGATAGACAGACAGACAGAGAGAGAGAGAGAGACAGACAGACAGACAGACGATAGATAGATAGATAGATAGATAGATAGATAGATAGATAGATAGATAGATAGATAGATAGATAGATAGATAGATAGATAGATAGACAGACAGACGACAGACAGACAGACAGACAGACAGACAGACAGACGATAGATAGATAGTCAGACAGACAGACAGACAGACAGACAAGAGATAGATAGATAGACAGACTGACAGATGACAGACAGACAGACAGACAGACAGACGGACGATAGATAGATAGATAGATAGATAGATAGATAGATAGATAGATAGATAGATAGATAGATAGATAGATAGATAGATAGTAGGGGTGTAACGGTACGTGTATTCGTACCGAACCGTTTCGGTACAGGGCTTTCGGTTCGGTGCACGTGTGTACCGAATGACTGAATGCAATATTTTGTGTGCGGAACATAGGTACATTTTCGTGTTTCCACACGAACATATTAAGTGGCGGAAGTCTCCGCGTTCAGCGCAAATCCCGCCCTGCAGCTGATTCTAGTTTTACCAGTGTTTTACCCATAGACAGTAGGTTTTACCCGTCGTCACTGTAACCTAAACCAATGAAATAGACTGCAGGGCGAAAAAAAGCTTTTCCGCTCTGCGTGCGCCGCCGCACTCTCCGTTCCGTGTGTGTGTGTGTGTGTGTGTCGGCCCGCTGCGCTCTCTGCTCAATGTTCGAGTCCGTGTTTGCGCTGCGCGTTCTGCTCTGTCGTTAACGGCCCAAACACTCCAATCATGTACCGATCACGCACTGGAAAAGCAAAGTCCGCTCAAATAAGGTGAAATTTCTCAGTTGTACACTTCTATTTGCTGAGCTGGTATAGTTATATATATTTGAGGAATTGCAATTTATAACAGCAAATTGTGCAATTAATTAGTTCATTTTTGTTATCGATTCCCAGCCTTAATTTTTAAATATGAGCAGGCCTACAAGCTGGGATTGGTAATGCTGCACTGTAATCATAGTTATTTATTTATATTTTTCATTATATTTTATTATGTGATATTGGTTTGAGACTGAGAGTATTTTATTTAGTGGAGAACTTTGCAGCAGTATTTTATTTATTATTTTCTTTCTTTTTTTTATTTTATATATATGTTATTATATTTTATTAAAAAGTGTTTAAAAAAGTGTAAACAAACTGTTAAAAAAAAGTTTATAGTAATAAACAACCTGCAGTTTAATGTTTGCATTTCTTTCCCTTACTGTACCGAAAATAAACCGAACCGTGACTTTAAAACCGAGGTACGTACCGAACCGTGATTTTTGTGTACCGTTACACCCCTAATAGATAGACATACAGACAGATAGAGACAGACAGACAGACAGACAGACGGACGATAGATAGATAGATAGATAGATAGATAGATAGATAGATAGATAGATAGATAGATAGATAGATAGATAGAGACAGACAGACAGACAGACATACAGACGATAGATAGATAGATAGACAGATGATAGATAGATAGATAGATAGATAGATAGATAGATAGATAGACAGACAGACAGATAGAGACAGACAGACAGACAGACAGACGGACGATAGATAGATAGATAGATAGATAGATAGATAGATAGATAGATAGATAGATAGATAGATAGAGACAGATAGACAGACAGACAGACAGACAGACAGACATACAGACGATAGATAGATAGATAGACAGATAGACAGACTGATAGAGACAGACAGACAGACAGACACAGACAGACAGACGATAGATCGATAGACAGACAGATAGAAACAGACAGACAGACGATAGATAGATAGATAGATAGACAGACAGATGAGACAGACAGACAGACGATAGATAGATAGATAGATAGACAGACAGACAGACAGACAGACAGACAGACAGATGATAGATAGATAGACAGACAGACAGATGATAGATAGATAGATAGATAGATAGATAGATAGATAGATAGATAGATAGATAGATAGATAGATAGATAGATAGACAGACAGATAGGCGATAGACAGACAGACAGACAGACAGACAGATAGATAGATAGATAGATAGATAGATAGATAGATAGATAGATAGATAGATAGATAGATAGATAGATAGATAGATAGATAGATAGATAGATAGATAGATAGATAGATATTTGCACGCTGAAGTAGTGTCATTCTCTTAATGGAGTCTGGTTGTGGATGTGGCGGGCAGGTTGGCTCATGTCTCATGCAAAGCGTCATGGGGTTTATGGGTGGAAAAAGTTCCTTGGGGTCTTTCTTTCGTGACCGCAGGTAACTCTGTTTTGCCTAAATTCCTTTCTGCTGTGTCTCACGGGAGGGAGGAATCTATATGGAGAGCAGCACAAAATTCTGATTAAAGCCTAAATAAAGAATATTATTGATCTTGTGTTGCCTAGAGCTGTGTTTAAGTGTGACTATATAAAGAACAGTTCTTTAATTCTGTGCGGCATTCAGTGCCACAATGCTATATGATGTATTCTGACAGCTTTGTCAAGCAAAAGAAAGCTTTCGGCTAGCCCTTCTACCTGCTTTTTACCACGGTGAATTGGTTAGCAAGGCCTGGAGAGCAGGAAAAATGGTTGAAAGGGATAAATAAAATTCAACGTAACACACACACGCACATATTTTACACATATAATAAATTATTGATTTTGGAAAGTAAAATATTCTAAATAATAATAAAATATTATGCCATACTAAATAAGAAGCTTTTATGATATTATTCCACTTATGCCACCTTGATGTGTTTTGCTTTATGTCACCCAAAACATATCAGAAATTATATTATACATTATACATATACATATTACATATATTCATCATAGATGTGTATTATTACAAATCAAGTGATTATGTGTATGTCTTGCATTTTAATGTATCCAGACAAGAAAGTAATATAATGCCATTGACCCAAAAGTCAAAGGTATATATTGTACACACTCATAAACTCTTAAATGAAATATTATATAAACCAAAGCCATTATAGAACCCTACATATACATAACACATAACATAACATATACATAATATAACATACTTTTAAGATTATTATGTTATGTGTTATGTATATGTATATACTTACTTTTAAGATTAGAAGTACAGTATAGTGTACTTCTAATCTTAAAGGTATGTTATATTATGTATAATAGTATGTTATATTATGTATATGTTATTCCCCTTCTGAGTCCCTTTTTTTTTAAGTATGGTGTACGTCTTTTTCACAAGGAAATTCAAGAGTGCTAATGTAATCATGGGTTCACAGACTTGCATGACTGACAGCCCATATATGCAGGACTTGGTTGGCGGTTTTCAGAGAAGCATAAGGGCATGACCCATCCTGGAGTCAAGTTAGTTGGAACTTGGAAATAAAACCAGTGCTTGAGGCTCAAACTGTTCACATAACCTCCTCCCCTCCTCCCCTTCCAGGCTACAACTGTACTCGGCCCCCAAACCATGTAAATACCACTGTCTGTCACGTCATCACACCGCTGTAGGTTATACACAACGGAGCATCAATATTGTGAAACATTTTGGTCAATTTAAACAGCTATTGTGGGACAGTACAAGTATCTTGATAATATATAATAAATAATGATATGATAATATTTATATATACTTGCATCAAATTCATTTTGATGAGAAAGGGTCCCCTTGTGAAAAAGAAATGTGCTGATTTATATTGAATGTGCACTTGTATTGTAAATGACAAGACTCGGGAGACTATAGGGAAATATCAAAACTACACACAACATAACACAAATGAGAACGGACCGAGAATGAGGGAGAACACAGAGTATAAACATATACTAACATGATTATACAGAACAGGTGAACGTGATGACTAATTAAACAAATTGGGAATTTTTTTTGTCAAATGACAGGGAAGGGGAAGATAGAAACAAACCAATGATAAAAGGACCATAGCTGTGACAATAATATTAACAAAATGAAAGGTGAATTAAGTGTACTTAAAGAGAATACACTTCAAAGTCTTAATTAACACACGTAAAGGGTTAGTTTGCCAAAATTATGAAAATTATGCCATAATTTACTCAGCCTCATTTGTTCCAAACTCGTAAGACATTTCATTCATCCTCGGAACACAAATGTCCCTTCATAGACAACGCAACTACCACTTAACGCACATTCAAACAGTTCATAAAGAGATTGTAAAACTAATCCATATGTGTGACGGCACAAACCCATAGCACTTCAGCCCGCCAAAACGGGATACCCATCTATAAGCGGGCTGAGAATGCTATTTTCTCGGGGTCGGCTCAAGTGCAGCACGGTGGCACGGCCAGCTACTCAATGCTCATTCCCGTTATCTTAGGGAACCGAGATTACGTTAGTAACCAAACAAAAACTTTAGCCATATATAACTCTTTTGATAAGGTTCACTCTAATTGCGCCACTCTTTAGGTGACGCTATAAAGACGCAATCGAACAGCGCCGTGCTACAAGCATAGAAAGAAAGACCGTCCTACGAGCCCCGGCCTAGGACACTCGAGGTTAAGGGCCCTGAAAGGCAGCAAGGCAGCCTGAAAACACAAGGTTCAGGTCACGAGGACGTACAACAAGGTCGAGAACTGGTTTAGACAGACAGGACCCGTGCTTGGAGATCAGGGACGTCCAAGTTATAAAATCTGGACCAGCCGGCCGCCACACAGATGTTCTCATACTCCACTGGACCAGACCCAGGAGGAGGCCATGCCCCTGGTGGAGTTGGCTCTCACTCCAATGGGGCACTGTAGGCCCACAGAAGCATAAGCTAACGCAATTGCATCCACTATCCAGTGTGATAACCTTTGCTTCGTGACTGGGTTCTCTTTAGTACGGCCTCCGAAGCTCACAAAATACTACGCTGATTGACAGATCTGGCCAGAGCGCTCGACATATACTCTTAGAGTCCGAACCGGGCAGACTAAGTGCAACCCCTGCTCTTCCCAGAACGGAGTAAAGAGCAGGTTAGGCACAGAGCCATGTCTCGGTTTGAGGATGACTTTGCAGTCGTTTGGCCCAAACTCAAGGCAGGACGCGCTCACCGAGAGCGCCTGCAAACCACCCAGTCGCTTGAATGATGCTAAAGCTAGCGGAAGGGCAGTCTTAAGCGAAAGACTCGGCTGACTGCGGCTTAAAGAGTGGGCCTCAGAGATCCCTGATGAACGTGGACAGGTCCCAAGTCG
Organism: Phoxinus phoxinus; assembly: GCF_949152265.1. NCBI lineage: Eukaryota > Metazoa > Chordata > Actinopteri > Cypriniformes > Leuciscidae > Phoxinus > Phoxinus phoxinus. The sequence continues at coordinate 6,793,637 of NC_136900.1, read as the reverse complement.
AAATAGCACAGGGACAAGGCGGATTCAGCCTTCTGGCCCCTTCAAGAACCATATCACTAAGTCGTTCCTGTCGAGCCAGTCATCGAGTTATTTCAGGATGCGCACTCCTTTCTGTTTTAAGAGGGCTGCATCCACGCACTTCGAGAAATGGAAGGACAGTACACTAGTAAGCCACCCCTTCAGACGAGAATCTTAAGAACGGTCTGTGATATGTAAGTAAGCATCTTCCTGATCCACTGACAAATCCCAATCCCCTAGACAAAACTGCAAGAGGATTTGTTTTAATGGGAACATCTTTGATGGCCATTTCATCAAGCTGTGGTTCAGATGTTGCAGATCGAGGATGGAAAAAGCCAAACTCGCTGTGAGCTGGTGAGCTACGCCCCCCTCCGCCAGTAAGATCTCTACTTCAGACCGGAAGAGATGCGTATCGCTGCCCTGTACTAAAGTCTGGACCACAGCCTTGAATCAGGGAGGTCTGCGAACAAATTGAAGCGAGTAACCTTGTTTGAATGTGTTCAGCTTGACACACACAATGGCTTCCCAACCCTGAGCCCGGATGGCAAGGGGCTTAAGCGTTTCGGGCGGCAGATCTCTGCACTGAGGCAGGGGGCTGACGCTCTCATTGTTGAGAAGTTTTTTTTAAGGGGTTTGGTTTTTATTTTGTCCACCCAGAACACCCTATCAACCACATATTAACAAACTGAATGTCTGAATCTCCATTCATACCTGTATCTCCCTCCGATTCCATCATGAAGTCAAAGCTTTGTTTGTTATTTCTCAAACAAAGCTGAGGGCTGATGGCTGTTTAACACTGACAGAAACTCTGGCATCTTTTATTTATTACTGCACACTCCAAACTATGCAGCACTTCATTGCGTGTCCATGTGTGTGTGTGTTGTTGTTGTTGTAGTTCAGGCCTAGAGCTGCAGTTATATATAGACTCAACAGTCGCATTCCAGGTTTCTTTTCACAAGTTGACAGCTTTTATTAGCTAGATTACACAAGTACAACATAAATTAAAACATGATCCCTACATTCAAAAATCTAGGCTGTTTTGAAGGGTTCCTTGGTGGTTATTATGCTTTAATTTCTAAGATAGTCCATATATGGAGTTTTCCCACCAGTTTTATTGTAAAAACCATCATTCTGTATCATTCACGTGGTGCTGGATGAGTTACACGCCAAACTTTATAATGTTTAGGGGTTTGTTCAAAACTGTGTTTCCTACTTACTCCCGACACCCCTATTTAAAGTCATTCACAGTGAATGCTGATGTCTGTTTGATAAGAGAGCAGATAACTCTACAGTAGCTCATTGCTGTCCAAAGTGACAGACAGTGAATGACAAGCGACCTGGAGGTCAGGACAGAGACGTAGGTATGTGTTAAAGGGGTGGTTTACTGCTTTTTTTCTTTGATTGTGTTTATGGGGTGCAATATAACATGTCTTTGTTTTTTTGTTTTTTATTAAGCCTTATTTTTCATAAATTTCACCTTTATTGTAAGCAGCTTTCTCCACTGTCATTTGAACGACCGGTTGACTTCCTGATTCTATGAAACCACTCCCTCAGAAACAGGCAATGGGCTCAGATTGGTTAGTTGGGCCGGTGTGTTGTAATTGGCTAAACTGCGTAGTGCACGTTGTCCGGAAACTTCACGCCAATTACCTTTACCGACGAAAGTTGCATGTGCTCCGGTCAAATGTAAATAATGGTATCGTATCCGTTCAAGCAGTCAAGCAGAACCTCCCCAAACACGGCTCTTACAAAACGTTTCTGAATGGTAATTTTTTTTTAATTATGATTCTATCCTATTATAATATAATTTCGATACGCTGGAATTTTCAAGCTTTTGAGATACGGTTTTCTCCTGATTATACATTTAATATAACTGAATAAATGACTGAGTAATACCGCAGCTGAAGTTTGCTGTTGCGATTACATATAATTTTTTGAACTTTATACACGTTTGTCTTATACACACAAAATAGCATCGAACTAAGTGGCTAGTGGCTACTATAAACAAACGTTGGCATTGGTTTACGTTCTTGATCAAATCGAAAAATTACGTCATAAAGTATACATGGGAAATACATTTACAAAATTAGTACATAATTACAAATTCAGGTTCAAAATGTTTGTACGCGTTTCGTCACAGACACACAAAATAGCATAACTAAGTGGCTATAACGGCAGCGCTGGCATTTGTTTACGTCCTTGATAAAACTAAAACATTATGTCTGAAATTATACATGCAAATATATTTAAAATTATTAAGTCTTACTTACAGGTTGTGGCCCAACAACGACTGCCTCTGGGTTTAAAGTTGGAACTGCTTCATGTTTTAGTAACAGTTTCTTGTTTAATCCGGCATTGCATTCGTGGAGATTCTGGAAGCTGTCTTCCGTAAAATGCGCAGCACAGAGAGCTAAATTACGATTGTAATTTTCAGGAACATAATCAAACATTCATTTTAGCCATTGTTGACGAACTACAGCGTCCATAGGAAGCCCGAACACAGAAGACCTGACAGCTGGGTTAAGATAACACACTTAAGACGGCATGGCTACAACTCTCCACTAACTCTTCCTCTTCGACAAAGCTGCAGAAATATGGCCATGCCCCTTTTTTTGCATATTCCGGAGGGAGGGTTGATGTAAATGTATGGGTTAGTTACGTATAAAACCCGGGAAGTATCTTGTTGTAGTCCCATTCGAGTTGTTTTTGTAGGCATTAAAGTTCCTGATTTTTAAAAGACGATATCTCTGCTTACGTTGAACTTTCAGCGCAGCAACTTTGCAGATACTGTTCATGCACCAACAGCAACATTACACACTATTTAAAATGAAAAAAGTTAAATTGCAATCAACCACCCCTTTAATGAATACAATGGGAAGAAAATGGGAAATAACATAGGCTCAATGGAAAAACATGTGTTTACCTATATTTTTGCAAAACTCCATAATACATATACATAATATAATACCTATACATACTGTTCACTTCTGATTCCAGCTGAAATGAACACTAGTGGCAGTAAAAACCAACAAACCAACAAGATCAGTTGCTAGGGGAACTCAGACATATTTAGGTTTCAGCGCCATAGAGAAACATTAGAAGATCCGAAGCTCTCATCGGTTTGATGGTGTTTATGCTACAAAAATGGTAAAACGATCTGCTTGGGGTGCTTGCAACACTGATTCTGAGGATGGGCAATGGAAATATTTTTTACAGACTAACATTAGTGCATGATTGTTCAGCTGTTATGCAGCTGGTTCACATGGTGTGTTAATCTAATGATGTTGGCGCAGTAACTGGTTGTCTAAGGATTCAACACCAATCCCAATGAAGACGAAAAAGTTTATTTTCTGGTTGTCTCATTTAGTTACAATTAAAGTTAGTGAGTCCATGCTAACGTACAAACCCACATAGCAACATTGTGACGGCCCAGATCCGGCCCACATCTGGCACATGTGGAATGATGATCTGGCCCACAAGCAGCGTGAACTGACGGCCCTTGGGTGGCTCACTCCTGTTTGCCAGATCTGGGGCGCAAGCAGGCCATAGCAATGCCACATCTCAGCCAAGAGCAAAGAATTAAACCTGTTCAGTTGTTTAATAGGTACGACGATAACCTTTCTTGTGGAGCACGACACGACGGCCACCCATAACTCTTGATAACTTTTATTACCTTAACACAAGTACCGTAACACACTCAATATATGTTTCACACATTTCCTATGCATTCCAATGCTACCGTAGAGAACCTAATACTACATCCCCCTTTCCCAAATAAGTCTCCTTCTCTTTTCATATTTAAGGGGGGCTAAATAAACTTGAAATGAAGAAATAGTTATCTTCTCTAAATAACAATTCTGTAAAATTTGAACAATACCACAATGCTTTTTTTTATACAACCAAATGACAGCAAACATGTTCCATATCTTTTTCTCTCTAGACTAGAAGGATGGGGTAGACTGCCCAAAACCTTCAACTGAGTGTGGGGATTATTCTGCCCCATTGACCACTCAGTATTAATCCAGGGTATCTCTAACTACATTCAAAGTCCTTTAGATACCCAGGAGGAACTCTAACCCTGGAAGGATAACGTCTTGAACATTGTGAAGTCTGTAGGCAGACCTTCTGAATTTCTGGCGTGACAGTTGAACTTGCAGTGAGTGGAGATGCACTTATCTCTGTCGGGTCTGGAAGATCAGAAGATATCACAGGAGCTTTTGGAGTTGGTGAGAGGTGAAATCTATTTCTCCTCAATGTACCTCTGGGTGTTTCTACAAGGTAAGATCTGGGTGTGCCAGCAGTAGACACAACAGTACCCCTTTCCTTAGTGTCTTTGACCCAGACATGTTCACCTGGTTGCAAATGTGTCATGTCATGTGCTTTGTGTCTTCGGTCGAAATTTTGTTTCTGTTTACGTCTGTATGTCAGTTCTTTCTTTTTCAGTATTTCCAAATCTGCACACTTTGGACTGAGCTGAGACGGAATCATAGGAACTAGTGTCCTTATTTTCCTTCCCATGAGGAGCTCGGCAGGACTGTATCCATTGGCAAGAGGAGATGCTCGGTAAGCCATAAGTACAATGTAGGGATCACTTGACTTTTTGAGGTTTTTGATTGTCCTCACAGCTCGTTCCGCTTCTCTATTGCTTTGTGGAAAATGAGGACTCGACGTTACATGGTTGAAACCCCAGTCCTGTGAAAACACACAGAAACTCTCCGAAGCAAATTGTGGCCCATTGTCCGAGCACACTACCTCTGGGACTCAGTGACATGCAAAAATGGATCTGAAGTGTTCAACCACTGCTTCAGAAGTTGTCGACGTCAGTTTGGCAACTTCAAAGAACCTAGAAAAGTAGTCCACAATGACCAAGTACTGCTCCAACTGTAGACCACGGCCTGGTCAGAAATTCAGTAGGCAGCATTGTTTCTCTGAGATTTGTACTCTCACGTGTACATGTGTCACAGTTCTCAATCATTTTTGTTACCTATTTAAACCCAGCCACCAAACTGACTGTTTAGCTCTCTCCCTGCACTTTGTTACACCAAGATGTCCCTCATGCAGTTTCCTCAGTATCTCATCTCGGAGGGACGTTGGAATTACATTCCTGATTCCATTCAATAATAGACCATTTTGCACAGAAAGTTCTCCTGATAATGACAAGTAAGGCTGGAAAGCTTTGTCAATGGAGAATTTGTCTGGCCATCCTTCCACACAGTATTTCTTTAACTGCTGGAGTATGGAATCATTGTCTTGGTGTTCTTGTATCTCTCTCAGTCTTTTTTTCTGTAGCCGGTAAACTTAACAGAATCAGCGTACAAATTGACGTCTTCTTCGGAAAGCCCTTCTGCCACACTGCTTATGGGAGCTCTAGACAACACATCTGCTGCTGCAATGTTTTGCCAGCCACATGCGACATGGTGTATGAGAACCTCAAAAGACGCATACGAAGCTGCTGAATACATGGAGGGAGTTCATCCAACTTCTTTGATCTAAACAGAGGAACTAGGGGTTTGTGATCCGTCTCAATGTGGACATTTTTCCCAATGAGAAACTATCAGTGGCCCATGTGGAAGCCAGTGTCTCCTTCTCAATTTGCGCGCATCGCTGCTCCGTACTTCTGAGAGACTTTGAAGCATACACCACGGGTTTCCATACGTTGTCTGCTTGCTTCTGAAGGAGAACAGCTCCCAGCCCATATGAAGAGGCATCTACAGAAACAACTGTATCCTTGTTTGTATCATACAGTGCCAAACCTGGAGGTGTTGTCAGTTCCTCTTTGATTTTCTCAAAGGCCTCTTGCTGTTGTGATCCCCAGACCCACATGTTGGACTTTCTCAGTAAATCTCTGAGTGGTTGTGTTTTATCAGTCATATGTGGTAAGAATTTACCAAGGTGGTTGACCATTCCCAAAAAACGCCTACTTTCACTTACATTACGTGGTTGTGTCATGGCTTTTATTGCTCCCACCTTATCTGGGCCTGCACTCACCCCTGACGCCTCGATGATTTGTCCAAGAAATTTTATTTTCTTCTTGGAAAACTCACATTTCTCAATGAGTGTGACTCCTGATTCTTGAAGTCTCGAGAGCGCCTTCTTCAGCCTCTCGTCGTGTCCACTCTGTGTTGATCCCCAAACGAGTACATCATCCATTTGACACACAACTCCTTCCAGTCCCTCAAGAATTCTTGACATGCATTTTTGGAAGTGCTTTGGTGCAGAGGAGATTCCAAAGCATAGGCGGTTATAACAGTATCGGCCAAATGGAGTTATAAAGGTGGTGAGTAAACAAGATTCCTTTGAAAGTGGAGTCTGCCAAAGGCCAGCATCGGCATCAAGCTTAGAAAACACTTTGGCGCCTGCAAGTTGTCCTAATGTGATCTCTACAGAAGGGAGAGGATGTTTTTCCCTCATAACTGACTTATTCAGTTCAGTGAGATCTGTGCAAATTCTCACTTTCCCTGTCCGCTTTGGCACCATGACCATGGGAGCACACCATTCCGTTGGCTCCTCCATCTTTGAAATTACCCCTTGCTGTTCCATTCTGTATAATTCTTCCTTCACCTTTAGTAGGAGAGGGAGGGAAATGCACGTAGGTGTTGAAAGAGAAAAGGGTTTTGCTCCTGACATCAGCACAATGCAGTACTCACTCTCCATTTTGCCTAAACCACTGAAGAGTTTTGGAAACTCCCTTTCCACTCTATCTTTTGTGATTAAGCTGACATCATCCAGCCTGGCTACCCGCTGAAGTGCTGCGACGCTGATCGGCCTAGCAATGGCATGTGCAATCCTTCAACAACATAAATGTCCTGTTTTGTACATTTATTGTGCTTGCTGAGGGTCGCTGTGAATTTCCCTTTTACCTTCAGTGACATTCCACCTGGCCCCTGAAGAATTTTCCCCGGATGTTTCCGCTTGTTGAACTGGCCTTGGTTATACAGCGTCACATGAACAACTGTAACGTCAGCTCCAGTGTCAATTTTGAACGCTGCATCGAAATTGTAAATTTTTATGTCAGTCATCCATGGACTTCCTTCCACATTAGCCGTTACTGTGCCAAGGAATGCCATATCCTCATTGGATAGCGTGGCTATTTTCACCTCGTATACTTTCTTTGAAAGTATCGCTGTCTGCCTCGTGTCTGCCTCGCTGTGACTGCTGCTGCTGTGAGTTTGTTTGCTGCGTCTAAGCCTCGTATTAGCTTCGTATTTCTTTCTGTTTTGAACCATCATTTATTATAAATTCTAGTTGTTTATACTACTAAATACATCTTACTCAACATCTCAGATTAACCTGGCATTGCTAGCTTCCGTTATTGTCAGCACAATACGCTAACTCGCTAGCCTTTTAACGCACCACCCGTGCGCTCAGTTATTTATTTTTCTCTCGCGCGCCCGCGCCTTTGAGTTCATAAAAGCCCAGGTGAGTAAGAATCAGTCAACAAACACGGTGAGTAATGTCTTCTCCTGTTATTGTCACCTGCACTTCATGTCACATGTTTACCATAGCCTTCTCTGTCGGCAATATAGGATTTATATGTGATAAATGCAAGGAGACAGTCAGGCTGACGGAGAAGATTTCAGAACTAGAGACACGCATCCAAACTTTAATCGAGAATAGTAAGAAGAGTGCTAGAGCTTTAGATACTATTTTGGATGCGCCTAGCCTAGTGAACTCTTTACATGAGTCGGTTCCGGCTGAAGTAGAGCCCGTGCAGCAGGGCAGATGGGTGACAGTGAGAGATCGCTGTAGTCGCGGATCAAAAAACCCCTTTTCCGTTCCGATAACAAATCGATTTGCCCCGCTCAGTGAAACACCCACTGAGAATTATTCTGATTGTGCCCTAGTTATTGGCGATTCTATTACACGGAACGTGAAAATAGAGACACCAGCCACCATAGTCACATGTTTGCCGGGAGCCAGAGCGCCTGACATCAAAGCAAATTTGAAAGTGCTGGCTAATGCTAAACGTAAATTCTCTAAGATTATTATTCACGTCGGCACTAATGATGTTCGACTTCGCCAGTCGGAGATCACCAAAATTAATATTAAAGAGGTGTGTGAACTCGCAAGTACGATGTCAAGCACTGTAATTTGCTCTGGCCCCCTTCCTGTTCGCCGGAGTGATGAGATAGTTAGTAGATTGTGTTCACTCAATGGCTGGCTGTCTGGGTGGTGTCCGCAGAATAATATAGAATTCATAGACAATTGGAAAAGTTTTTGGGGCAAACCTGACCTGTTGAAAAGAGATGGTATTCATCCCTCCTGGGATGGTGCTGCTCTTCTCTCTAGTAATTTGGCTCATAGTCTTAGAGCTAAAACATGACAATCTGGGCCTCAGGTCAGGAAGCAGACAGACTGGCTTACCCGACCGTCTGCTAGCGGCCTCACGTCACCAAGGTCAGATAAATCCCATCACATAGAGCCTCTTTCACCGAGATATCATCATATAGAGACTGTGTCTGTTCCCCGAACTTGGAAATCCAAAATACGTTCAAACCCATCTAAGGTTAAAAATTTAATTGATGTTCAACAAATAAAAAACAGATATAATACAAATGAGCAAATGATAAAGCTTGGGTTGCTGAATATTCGATCTCTTACTTCAAAAGCGCTAATAGTTAATGATATGATTACAGATTATAACCTAGATGTGCTGTGTTTAACAGAAACCTGGCTAAAACCAAACGATTACATTGCTTTAAATGAGTCAACCCCACAAGATTACGGTTATAAACATGAACCTCGTCTGAAACGCAAAGGAGGAGGTGTTGCTGTAATTTATAGTAATATTTTCAAAACCACTAAGAAATCTAGTTGTAAATATAATTCTTTTGAAGTGTTGGTGCTTAATGTAAAAATATCTAGTGTAAACGATAAATCACGTTTGAAAATTCTGCTGGCTACTGTATACAGGCCACCAGGGCACCATACAGACTTTATCAAAGAATTTGCGGACTTTCTATCAGAATTAGTATTGGCTGCAGATAAAGTACTAATTGTTGGTGACTTTAATATACACATAGATAATGAAAAAGATGCATTGGGATTGGCATTTAAAGACATTATAAACTCAATTGGAGTTAGACAACACGTGTCAGGACCGACTCATTGTCGTAATCATACTTTAGATCTAATACTATCACATGGAATAGATATTGATGCCGTTGAAATACTGCAACAGAGCGATGACATCTCAGATCACTATCTAGTCTCGTGTAAATTACATTTAGCCAAGGCTGCAAAGCCGACTCCGTGTTATAAATATGTTAGACCGATCACTTCTGCCACTAAAGATTGCTTTATCAATAATCTTCCTAATCAGTTTCATCATCTCAGCATCCCGGATAGCTTAGAAGAACTTGATATTGCAACAGAAACTTTTAACTCTCTCTTTTCCAGCACTTTAGACACAGTTGCTCCGCTGCGCTTAAAGAAGATTAAAGAACATAGTCCAACGCCGTGGCACAACGAGCACACTCAGGCCCTTAAGAGAGCAGCCAGAAAAATGGAGCGCAACTGGAAGAAAACAAAACTAGAGGTGTTTAGGATTTCATGGAAGGAGAGCTCGATTGCTTACAGAGAGGCTTTAAAAGCTGCTAGATCTGCTTATTTTTCAACCCTATTAGAAGATAATAAACATAATCCTAGGTATTTATTTGAAACAGTGGCTAAACTAACGAAAAAGAAAGCTTCAAGCCCAGAAGTTTCCATGCAACACAGCAGTAATGACTTTATGAACTTCTTCACTTATAAGATCGATAATATCAGGGACAAAATTATAACTATGCAACCGTCTAATACAGTATCGCATCAGGAAGTGCATTGTAGTCTCCCTGAGGGAAAATTTGATTCATTCATTGCTATAGGAGAGGAAGAATTTTGCAAACTCGTCAAATCATCTAAATCGACAACGTGCATGTTAGACCCTATACCGACTAAGCTGCTGAAAGAGATGCTTCCAGATGTCATAGATCCTCTTCTTAATATCATTAATTCATCTTTGTCTCTAGGATACGTACCAAAAACCTTTAAGCTAGCTATGATTAAACCGCTTGTTAAAAAACAGCAACTTGATCCTACAAAGCTAGTCAATTACAGGCCGATCTCTAATCTGCCATTTCTGTCAAAAATATTAGAAAAAGCAGTATCCTCACAACTGTGTTCCTTTCTTGAAAGAAATGATATCTGCGAGGATTTTCAGTCCGGATTTAGACCGTACCATAGTACCGAGACAGCTCTCGTTAGAGTCACAAATGATTTGCTCTTATCATCCGATCGTGGTTGTATCTCTCTATTAGTATTACTGGATCTTAGTGCTGCATTTGACACCATTGACCACAACATCCTTTTAAATAGACTCGAACATTATGTTGGCATTAGTGGAATTGCACTAGCATGGTTTAAATCATACTTATCTGACCGTTATCAGTTTGTAGCAATAAATGAAGAGATGTCTTATCAATCACAAGTTCAGTATGGCGTACCACAAGGCTCAGTACTAGGACCGCTGCTGTTCACTCTGTATATGCTACCATTAGGAGATATCATTAGGAAACATGGAATTAGCTTTCACTGTTATGCCGACGATACTCAGCTGTATATTTCTTCAAAACCTAACGAAACCTACGAATTCACAAAATTAACGGAATGCATAGCCGATATAAAAAATTGGATGACTAGTAATTTCCTACTACTAAATTCAGAAAAAACAGAGATTCTAATTATTGGACAAAAAACTTCCACACGTAATAACCTAGAGTACTGTCTAACACTTGATGGCTGCTCTGTTAAGTCTTCGTCGTCGGTTAGGAACCTGGGTGTGCTCTTTGATACCAATCTTTCATTTGAAAGTCATGTGTCTAGTATCTGTAAAACCGCTTTCTTCCATCTTAAAAATATATCTAAATTACGTCATATGCTCTCAATGAATAATGCAGAACAATTAGTTCATGCGTTTATGACCTCAAGGCTAGATTATTGTAATGCTCTACTGGGTGGTTGCCCTGCACGCTTAATAAACAAACTACAGCTAGTTCAAAACGCAGCAGCTCGAGTTCTTACTAGAACCAGGAAGTATGATCATATTAGCCCTGTTCTGTCAACACTGCATTGGCTGCCTATTAAACATCGGATAAATTTTAAAATATTGCTGATCACTTACAAAGCACTAAATGGTTTAGCTCCGCAGTACTTGAGCGAGCTCTTAACGCATTATAGTCCTTCACGTCTACTGCGATCTCAAAATTCCGGTCAGTTAATAATACCTAGAATATCAAAATCGACTGCTGGCGGTAGATCCTTTTCCTATTTAGCACCAAAACTTTGGAACAGTCTTCCTACCATTGTCCGGGAAGCAGACACACTCTGTCAGTTTAAATCTAGATTAAAGACACATCTCTTTGGCCTAGCATACACATAACACATTATAGACTTCTATAACTCAATGTTAGGCTGCATAGATTAGGTCTGCCGGAACCGGGAACACTTGCCATAAATCCTGATCTACTCATTACATCATAAGAAGGTGGTGTCTACGCTAATATTAGTCTCTCTGTTTATCTCGAGGTTTACCACAGTCCGCCGGATCCAGGCCGTATCCGGATCTGATGAAGGACCAGCGCCTGGACATGACGACAACACAGTCCTGAAGTGTCAACTAGTCTCTCCCCTGTGAAGGCCTCCCTCCCTCCATTCCCTTTCCTTTACCAGTACAGATAAAACGTCGTCTGGATAATTCCGGTTCACGTGGCTACTCGAAAGCGATAAAAAAAAATCTGTGTCAGTTCAAATCTAGACTAAAAACACATCTCTTCAGCCTAGCATACACATAACACATTATAGACTTATATAATTAGGCTGCATAGTTTAGAACAGCCGGGACCGGGAACACTTCCCGTAATCCTGATGTACTTGGTACATCATAAGAAGGACGGCGTCTACGCTAATATTAGTCTCTCTGTCTATCCCGAGGTTTACCGCTGTCCACTGGAACCAGGCCGTATCCAGATCTGATGAAGGACCAGCGCCAGGACACGACGACGACGCCGCTGACCTGAAGTGTCAACCAGTCTCTCCTCCTCTCCACTCTGACTTCAAACAACCGGAACTGGACAAATACTCTGATTCATTCTGAACTTCATACACTGTTTACTCATTGGCCAGAGGAGAACTGGCCCCCGACTGAGCCTGGGTTCTCCCAAGGTTTTTTTCTCCCTTCTGTCACCTGATGGAGTTTTGGTTCCTTGCCGCTGTTGCCTTACCTTCTGGCTTGCTTAGTTGGGGACATTCAATATTCAACAATATTATAGATCTGCCTTAAAGGTGGATGATGATGAAATTATTTTTTGTATTATTTTCATGTTATCACTGTGAAGCTGCTTTGATACAATCTGTATTGTAAAAAGCGCTATATAAATAAAGATGACTTGACTTGACTTGACTTTGATTTGCACACCCTAGCATAATGTCCCTTTTCATGACAACGATTGCATATTGCATCTCTCGCTAGGCATTGCTGCAGATTATGGCCCTTTGTGTCTCCGCATCTTGTGCACACAATGACCCCTTTTTAGATCTTTCCTGAGGTGTTTTCTTTGCCAACAGTCCATATTGTGACTTCAACGGTTTAGACTTCATATAACTGTTCTGTTTAGCCTGCACACTATCCAACTGTTCATTTAAAATTTCCCCTTCGAAGTTTGACTTGAGTAATTCTTGTTGTTTTTTTACCCATTCACTCTGTCGAACTCGTACGACGGCTAAAGTGTAAGTTCAGTGTCCAGTTGTAAGTGTCCAGACACCCTTTTTTCTGTCAGACCCACGACGAGTCTAACTCTCACCATCTCATCGTGCAAATCTCCGTATCCACAGTGCTCGGCTGGACAATGCAGTTCCGTTATGAAGCGATCCACAGACTCACCCACTTCTTGCTGCCGCTGATTAAATTTAGCCCTCTCAGAAATCACGTTCCTGCGAGCTACAAAGTGATTGTTCAGTCTGTTCTTTACTACTTCGAAGTCACTCGCTTTTTCAGGACTTAAATGCTGGGAAGTTAATATGTCTTCAGCTTCCTCACCCATCATGTAGATCAAGGCATTCACTTGATTTTCATCAGCCTGCGTCTCCAATCCTGACGCAACACGAAATCTTGCGAAACGTTTTATCCATTTCAACCAGTCATCCGCTTTAAAGGTTGGGCAGGTAAGAATTGTCTAAAGAACTTTTTTTTCAAATTTGCTTAAACTGTCTTTATATACCAATACATAATTAAAATGTAAGTACTTTGAAAAAGAGAGTATAAAAATCGAGTGACTATAGTGTATTTAATCTTCAAAAAACACAGCTCATTAATTCCTAGCGGGACGAAACAAGTGATTGGCTTGAGTGACTGTCACTCTCCGTCGCCATGACTACCGCCGCTATTACTGGCTCTGCCCACGTGCGCACAGTCGCGCACACCGTTTTTAGGTGGGACTGAATGGAATTAATGAGCTGTGTTTATTGAAGATTAAATAGAGTCACTCAGTTTGGTATACTCTCTATTTCAGAGTACTTGCATTTTAATTATGTATTGGTATATAAAGACAGTTTAAACAAATTTTAATAAAAGTTTTTTTTAGACAATTCTGACCTACCCTACCTTTAAACGTGAATTTTTCCGGCGGAGAAACTTGAAACTGATTCATGATGGCGTTAAGCGCTAACAATTAATCGCTAACCAAACGAAACGACACTGAAACTAACTTCAAATTGTTAACTCATGAACAAGCTGTTATTTCTGCACTTCTGACACCATGTTCAGTTGTTTAATAGGTACAACGATAACCTTTCTTATGGAGCACGACACAACAGCCCTCCATAACTCTTGATAACTTTTATTACCTTAACACAAGTACCGTAACATACTCAATATATGTTCCACACATTTCCTATGCATTCCAATGCTAACGTATAGAACCTAATACTACAAAACCAGCACTGGACCTTATCTGAGCCACAAAATCTGTGTATATTAAATATGGAGTCCTCCGCCTTAATAAACCTGTTAACAAGCATAATTACATTTACATTTATTCATTTAGCAGACGCTTTTATCCAAAGCGACTTACAAATGAGAAACAATAGAAGCAATTAAACTAGCAGTAGGACAACAGTATGTAAGTGCTATGACCCTTCACAGTACAATGCAACGCATTTTTTTTTTTTTAGAATAGATAAGAAAGTGTTAGTAGTGCTGAATCAAGTGCTCAAGTGCTGCCGAAATGGCAGATGTGATGTGGTCTGTGAAATTAAATTGGTCATCAATTACCACATAATTATTGAAGGAAAGTAGAGAACAGAAAAAGAGACTAGCAGAAAAACAAGAATTTCAACTGATTTCCAGCCACAGCCCTAGATGAAATCACCTGAACATAAAAGAAAACATGAAATCTCTCAAGATCTCAGCAGAGGAACATTATACAACACCACATACAGCATTACCAGCTTCACTTACTACTAACCAGAATTACTTTATTTCTGCTAGACGTCTACAGAAGTTCTTATTGAGAATTAGCAGGGGTTTAACTCTAATGTGTTTCAGTTGAAGTCACCACAACGGTGATTAGTGTATCCATTTGTTGGACTCTTAGCTATTATTATACCTATTGTCTAGTTTGGCAGCTCTGATGTTTTTAATGAATACATTTACAGCAGCAAAGAACGTTAAAGTGACTTGAGATCAAATGATGGTTGTTGGTTTTAAAATCAGCAGGAAATTACCTGATTTACTGATGTCATTTGATTCTTAAAGTTACGTTAAAAAAACCTTTGTTATTGCAGCAATCAGTTGACAACTTCAACAAACATGAGCAATAAAATGTATCTTTGCTGACACACACAGACATCAACAATCAGCGCATGAATCCCAACAATGGTGACAATCAACAAAATATTCAGATGTTCAAACTCTGAACATCAGAGAAAAGCTACTAAATGTCACAACAAAAATAACATAAAAAATAAAAGCAAATATTTAAAATTAAAAAAATAATAGGACAATTCAGCTGCATAATTTATTCATGCTGCAATGCATGCTAGGAGTTTTGTACTATGCTGGTACCCAGCATGCATTGCAGCAAGGTACTTTTGATTGTCACCATTGTTGAGATTCATATTCTGATTGTTGATTTCTGTGTGTGTCATCATAGCAAAGACAATTCTGCTCATTGTTGTTAACATCTTCTAACTGATTGTTATAATACTGCTGGATCTCATGCAGCAGTAACACTGGGTTTTTAACATAAAAAAATGAATGGCACAACGAAACTGTTAGATTTAATTAGATTCAAATTGCATCATCAGGTTATTCCATGAATTTTGAAACCATCAACAGGTAAACCACCATCATCTGATCTCAGTTCATTTTAGCTTCCATTAATACTGCAAATGCGTTTGACAAACACACTGTCACAGCAGCCAAAAAAAGATAAATTAAGAATTTAGAGCCCAACTAATGGAAACAATAAATCACCGTTATGACTTCAAATGAAACACATTAGAGTTAAAACATGCTTGATAACAACTTTTGTAGACGTTTAACAGAAATAAAGTAAATCTGGTTAGTAATAAGTGAAGCTGGTAATGCTGAATGTGGAGTTGTTTAATGTTCCTCTGCTGAGATCTTGAGAGATTTATTATCTTTCTGCTCATCTCTTTTTCTGTTCTCTTCTTTCCTTCAGTAATTATGCTTGTTAACAGGCGTATTAAGGCTGAGATGACTCCATATTTAAAATACACAGATTTAGTGGCTCAGATAAGGTTCAGTCCTGGTTTGCTATGGCCTGCTTGCGCCCCAGATCTAGTAAACAGGAGTGGGCCACCCAAGGGCCGTCATTTCACGCTGCTTGTGGGCCAGATCATCATTCCACATGTGCCAGATGTGGGCCGGATCTGGGCCGTCACAATGTTGCTATGTACAGTGTTGGTCAAAAACACATAAACGAAAGTCATTTCAGTGGCTCTCCATATAAACTGGTTAAATGTGATCCTTGATGTTGTCGTCAGGGGCGCAACTACCCAGTGTCAGAGGGGTATGCAGCAACAAATTAGGCGCCCCCCACCCCCCAAACAAACAAACAAACAAACAAAAAAGGAAAAAAAGTGTCCAATGTAATGAGTGAGGAACGAGTGAGAGTTAACATATGAAATAAGTACAAAATTGCTATTTATTAATAAAATTGAACTCATGCCCATTTAAATTCATGAAAAATGTCAGAAAAAAAAACTAACACTGACTTTTTTTTTTGACCAATGGATTACACCGGCACTAACCCAGCATCGCCAATTAATACAAATAAATAAAAAAACGAACGGGCCTCCGATGTACGAGTTTTATGGGCTGTTAAGACAAAACAAATTTATTAGATGTATCGGCCCAAAAAGCACCGGGAATCTCCCGGTAGCCCCGATGGCCATAGGCTATGCATGGACGTCACACTTTAAATCCTACCTGTTGCCTTTCACCATCCACTTATTTAGCTGCTGGCGCATCAATTGACATGCCATCTCCCTTTTCCCTCTTTCTTTTTCTATTTTTAGCCCCAACAGCTTTTTTTACTTTATCCATCTTTATCGACGACAACTCTACTCGTACCTGCTCGCTCAGCACTCACAGCGCCCCCGCCCGCTCGCGATATTATCCCCCCTCTTCTAATTCAAAATTCTATGATGGAATCTTATGAGGGCGCCTACTCTAGCCAGTTAGTCCTCTAGTCTAGAGGCTTATATAACATTGAGGAAATGCAGAAATTATTTAGAAACGCACAACAGCAGCTCACATATAGAAGATTTTTTAACCATCACTTTGGCGCCCCCGCTGGCGCTGCGCCCCTATGCGCCACATATAGCGCATACCCACTTTTTGCGCCACTGGTTGTCGTCTACGATCGTAACATGAGGCTTTTCCCGCTTACATTTTGATCTGTAAACCCTTGCTTCCAAATTAATCTTGTTACCTACCATATTTATTTTAAATTCTTTTATATATCCCTCCATGGCATATTTAAGTCCCACTTAAACGCTCCTCGACGAGAGGTGGTCCTTCTGTGTCCAAAATTGATCAAAAACATCTTGGGACAACTGACAGTCATTGTAAGACAGTTAGCAACTCTGTTTGTTTGTCCGAGTTAGCAACAGTAACTATGGGGGGCGGGGTTTACCAATAGGTAAATTCCTCAAAACATTTTTAATATAGTGCGTGATTTGTAAATGAATGCATTTAGATATTTGGATCACATAACCAGCTCCATATATGGCTTTTCTTAAGTAGTATAAACTTGCTCGGTATCTCACCTGTTCATCAATTGGAAAAATGTACAATTTCTGCAAATTAATTTTGCGCTGCTTATTCCACATTTCGGACCACTTTCAAAGTGAAAGCCCAGTAATGCTGCTAAAAGAATGTTAAGTTAAATCCAAAAAAGATAAATGTGAATGTGGACATCTTATTACGTTGGTTGTTGTATCACTGTAAAAAAAATATTGTTGGTTTAACTTAAAAAAGAAAGTTACCTGTTTGCCTTAAAAATTTGAGTTAGTTGAAACGAAACAATTGAGTAAAAGGATTAGTTCACTTTTTAAAAAACTTTTGCTGATAATTTACTCACCCCCATGTCATCCAAGATGTCCATGTCTTTCTTTCTTCAGTCGAAAAGAAATTAAGGTTTTTGATGAAAACATTTCTCCATATAATGGACGTCAATGGGCCCCAAACGGTTCAAGGTCCAAATGAGTGTCAGTGCAGCTTCAACTGGCTTTAAACGACACCAGACGATGAATAAGGGTCTTATCTAGCGAAACGTTCGCTCATTTCAAAAATAAATAAAAAAGTTTAAGTTTTATAAGCACAAATGCTCGCCTTGCTCTGTTCTGTGATGCGTTCGTGACGTCATGTAATACGCAATTACGTTGAAAAGGTCACGCTTGACGTACCGAGTCAGTGTTTACAAATGTGCGGAAGGAGGACCATACACACATATTCAAATGTATTTGTGTCAGTTTATCGTTTAAAATGCCCATTTCGTGTGCGTATCCTGGGTGTTGTAATATTAAAAAGCCTAAAAGAAAATTTTCGTCAGGACAGAAATTTTTACTTTTCATAGAAGCGTGACCTTTTCAACGTAACTGCGTATTACATAACGTCACAAATACAGAACAGAGCAAGGCGAGCATTTGTGCTTATAAAACTTAAACTTTTTTATTTATTTTTGAAATGACCGAACGTTTCGCTAGATAAGACCCTTATTCATCGTCTGGTATCGTTTAAAGCCCTTTGAAGCGGCACTGAAACTGTCATTTGGACCTTGAACCGTTTGGGGCCCATTGACGTCCATTATATGGAGAAATGTTTTCATCAAAAACCTTAATTTCTTTTCGACTGAAGAGAGAAAGACATGGACATCTTGGATGACATGGGGGTGAGTAAATTATCAGCAAAAGTTTTTTTTAAAGTTAACTAATCCTTTAATGCAATGAAGGAGATTGGTTTAATCAATAGAAACTCAAAATATGTTATCTGAACTACATTAATTATCTAAGTTGCTTTGACAAAAGAGAAAATGTTGTGATTACAAATAATGAAACTCATTTTTTACAGTGGGCAGCTCTGCAATGAAATGTTTGGTGAGTGGTGCTTAAATGTTAATGCCTACTGTATTAGAAAATAATGTACCACCACGACCCTAAACATAACCAATAGTGTTAACAAAAGCATATTTGCTGATGCAATGCCATTTTGGCTGCCTTCTAAGATTTGAGCTCTTTTATCATGACTCATGGTTCACACGACTTGCAAATGCAATGATGTACCTGATGAAGTACTGAGAACGTGTCAGAAAAGCCATACATATTCCTTTAATCGTAATTTGTGTAAAAATGAATAAAAGTTGTTAGTGTTTTACTGCCAGTGTTCATTTTAGCTTTTAACTGCAGTGAATGGTATGTACACAGCAAAATCCCCAGTGTTAAATGAACACTGCTCAGTGTTTATATGAGTCCACACTCAGGCCCCGTTTACACGATGGGAAAACGCAGATATTTCTCTGCGTTTTGGCCTGTCATTTACACGAAAACGCCGTTTTTATCCCAGAAAACGATCATTTCTAAAAACTCCGGCCAAAGTGGAGATTTCTGAAAACGCCGGTTATGTGTTGCCGTGTCAACTGGGAGAAACGGAGTTTTAGGTTCTCTCTTGTCGATTCTGAGGATTCTGATTGGCTTGCATGGCTTTATCCTTCTCCCTACACTGCCGCCCATAGGTTTAGCATAGTTATAAAGGCGCTCGACGGCGTATTTATGCGGGTTGTGTGCACGATGTTATTATTGAAAACGGAGGGGGATAAATATTCGTTTCTCTAAATACCCGGCTATGTGTAAATGTGGCATCAGAGAGTGTTAAATGAACACTGAAGCAGTGTTAAAGTTAATGAGATAATTAAGTGATTAATTTAGTTATGATTGAGCATTATTGAAGACACCTGATGTTAACAAGCAGAATAATTGAAGGGGAAAATCGTAATTGGTATGTTACCATTATGGAGATCAGTGTGTGTTTTAGTTGGGGTCTTGACCATTAAATCAGTAACTTTGATTTTGTTTGGCTGCTGTACGTGAGTTATAACAGCCAGATGAACAAAGAGAAAAGGTGATATGATGGTGTTGATTGTGTTTTAACATTATCTTTATATCACAATCATTAGACCTGAATCACTGAACTCATGTAGACCCCAATTACTGAGTTACTTTTACTTTATTGGTTATATCAGCACTGTCCTTGAAAAGCATAATATTTGTCATTTTATGATGTAATCCAAATACTTTCTTAAAACTTAATCACATAAACACATTTATTTTTTTTAAAACAGACATCAAGAATCAGCCTGTGAATCTCAACAACGGTGACAATTATAAAGCATTTTGTAGAGCATTCTGGATGCCACCAATCAAATCTCATTCATGGCTCCCATCATGCATTGCTGCATGAATAAATAATGAGTTTATGTTCAGAGGTGATCTGTTTGTCACCATTGTTGAGAGTCATACGTTAATTCTTGATTTCTGTGTGTGCCTACCTGAAATACTTTTAACAAGTTTTTTTTGTTTTGTAATTGATTTCATCATTTGAATTTGAATTGAAAAGGCTAAAAAAGGCATAATTATGTAAGGACAGTGCTGTTATAATCCATAAAGTAAACTTAACTCACAAATTGTGCTCTCAGTGAGTTCAGTGCTTCAGGCCAACTATTGATTATGTTAAAACACAACCAACACCATCAGATCACCTTTTCTCTTTGTTAATCTGGCTTTAATAACTGAATTACAGCAGCCAAACAAATTTAAATTTAATATGTAAGGGTCAAGAGCCCAACTAAACGAAACACTAATCTCCATAATGGTGACCATTTTACATTAATTTTCTCCTTCAGTGATTCTGCTTGTTAACATCAGGTGTCTTCAATAATGCTCAATCATAACTCAATTAATCACTTAATTATCTCATGAACTTTAACACTGCTTCAGTGTTCATTTAACACTGGGGATTTTGCTGTGTATAGTTATTGGAGTTTTGCAGGAATGTAGTTTCCATCAAGCCTGTGTTATGGACAATTATAATAATTTTTTTAGTTTGACAGCCAGGACGTTCTGCAATATAACATTTTATTATAGTTATAACAGAGGAATGTGGCACTTTGAAATGACATGAGGGAGAGTAAATGACAGATTGTTATTTTTTGGTGAGCTATTCCCTCAAGACGTCTTTTTCCATTAAAGAGACAAAGTCAAGATGTAACTGATTGACAAATGTAATTTTAGAAAATAGCCAAGTTTATTAGAGGTTTTAAAAGAATCTTGCTGAAATCCATTATCTCAATCAGATATACTGATAACTTATCTGTGAATCTAAATAATCATAATGGGGCACGCACAGATCTGGGGTCAAACGGTGATCTTCGTTACTCTCGAGATGTGCCAAATTCCTTGATAGAGTAAAGATCAAATGCGCTACCTTTAGTTATGAGTCCCCGAGGCGTCTACTCAACTGTAGTTATCAATCAGTGAGAACACGTCAAAGAGAAATGACTGATGACGGATGACTTTCTCCTTTGCGTATGCATTAATACTTCTGTAAGAAATCTGATTCAGATGATTTGTGTTGTCAGGTGCAGGTTTCTCATGCATAAACATACATTGTAAGTTAATACAATTGTGTGTATACTGTAGATTCGATCATGATCCTAATGAAGACAACATGCTTTTGTTGTATTTTTCAAAGCAGTTTCTACAGGTTGAACCCATGAAGTTCATCACAAGAATTTGTTTTGTGTCTTGACTGAAGTTTTCACATCTGAACTCTGATGAATCATGTTCACTAACACATTTCTCAATGAGTTTTCAGTGCGAGGAAAACACTGAGTTGGATTCAAATCCAAATCCACCCTAGAAATGATGAAATTAATAAACACAAACTTTGATAGTTCAGACAAACTGAAGGTAGAAATGTATTTTCATTAACGTTGTGAAAGGTGGAAAGAAGAAAACAGTAAAATTTACTTTACATGAATGAAAATATAATAATAAAAAACAAGAAAAATAAACCGCTATCATGCAGGATACATTTCTCATTTCTATTTAGGTTAGCTTGAAGTACTAAAATGACTAAAACTAAATAAAACTCAAACCAAAACTTAATTAATAAATAAATAGGCATATTTAAAAAAAAATAACAACAACAAAAAACACAACAAAAGTACTAACATTTTAACTAGAAAAGTTTGGAAACAGTCATTCTCATCATTCTCCTGTTTGGTTACACTTTATTTTTTAATACTGAAAATATATATTTTTTTCCAATTTCTTCACAAATCGCATCCAGAACACACTTAGGAATACGCACAGGGAGAAAATGGCGGATCCTCGTGAGAATGGTGTTGTGAAAGAGATGTCGGGCTATTATTGTGCACCGCTGCTCATAACATTCAGGCCTCTGGCCATCCTCTGGCAGACCGCCAGTTGGGTGGAGACACGGCTGTAAATGTGTGTGAGTGTTTAAAATTGCAAAAATAATGTTTTTTAATAGGTGTCTATTATATGAATGAATTACTGGAGGCAAATACCTCAACAACAAAAAAACTGAATTTTTCAGGGATACACGGGATGACCTTTTGTAAAAAATCAGCTCCAGGCACGTTTCTGTCATGAGCTGTATTTTATTTTACCCTTTGAATGATTTCTCGAGTTGACTGTGCTGCTTTTAATGACTTTGTTTACAGTATGTTTGAGTTTAGGAGAAATAATAGGGGAAAACAATCGTAGATGTTCTTAAAATGTTGATGCAGTTTCCATATGGCACGTGTTGGTGTCTCATTATGTTTTTAAGCATTAGGGGTGAACATATGTTTTTTTTTTTCTGACATAAAATAACATGAAAATGTAGTTTTTAAATGACTGTTTGCCTATGTATGCCAAGTTTAATCAACCCTATTACAAAAAGTTATAATAAAAAACGATCGAACAAATATTTTTCTTTAGTTTAAGGGAAATATTTATAATTTATAGTAGTTATATTATAATAGGTAATAATGAAAAACGCTGTTTGACAGCATTAATATTTTCTTTTTACTTAATTTGTTACTTATTTTTAATTATATGTATGTATACCCAGTCAACACGGTGATCTCACAGTGATCTCATCATGTGGTCACAACGTGAGCAATGTGAGTTCACAGTGAGCTAAAAGTGTAACCTCACAGCGCACTCACTGTGTGCTCATGGCCGCAATATGAGCTCTTCCCAGCTAGAAATGTTATTGTTCTATGAATGTTTTGAGAGCATTATATTATTTTATGGTTTCTGTAGCTAATTTTATTTTTGTCACCATTTTTAAAATGTTTAGTGATTACATTGATAGAACATTATCCCCTAACATTATTATAAGGGTTTAGCGGGAAGTTTCCCAGCAGACACAGGACTGATCCTCTTAAAAGAGGTTTAGATGTCGAAGTTGGTTTGAAAGTAGTTGTTTGGTTTGGTCACCATTATGGAGGTCAGTGTTTGCTTTAGTTGGGCTCTTTGGCCTTGACTATTTGATGTTAGTTTTTCTCTGGCTGTTATGTTTGTTAAAGAAAGAGAAAATGTGAAGTATATACACAGCAAAAACTGTGTTCACAGCAAACACTCCAGTGTTAAATTAACACTCCTGGGAGTTTAAATGAGTCCACACTCAAGAGTGTAAAGTGTTAAAATATGAGTGTTTAATGAACACTCAAGAGTGTTAAAGTTAATGAGATAATTAAGTTATTAATTGAGTGATGATTGAGTATTAGTGATGAACACCTGATGTTAACAAGCAGAATCACAGAAGGAGAAAATCACAAATTGTAAGCCACCATTATGGAGATCAGTGTTTGCTTTAGTTGGCCTCTTGACCCTTATATTATTAACTTTAGATTTTGTGTGGCTGCTGTTATTATAACAGACAGATGAACAAAGAAAAAAAGTGATCTCTTGGTTATGTTATGACAATCATAATATGGACTTGATCACTAAACCCTTATTTCTGATTTAGTTTTAAGTTGTTTATTACAGCATAACTGTAATTCTACATAAATATCCAGAATTTTTGATAAATAAATACGGAATAATTTATTTTAAAGTTGTTTTGAAAAAAAATAACCTTTCTTTTAGGGCACACACAGACATGAAGATTCAGTCTATGCATCTCAACAATGGTGATGAGCAAAATATTAAATTAGGAAAAGGAAATTACTTCGACAAATCAGATCATAATTTATTAATTCCGCAATGCATGATGGGAGCCATTAATGAGTTGATTGGTGGCAGCCACTGCAACATGCTTTATTCTTGTCACCATTGTTGAGATTGACAGGCTGATTATTGATGTCTGTGTTTTTGATCAGAACAACTATAATTGGATGATATTAAAAATACTGAAAGGTATATGTCATAAGTCATAAACCAAACTATCTAAATATGTTATGATCATTTCAGATAACAATATGATTATGCCAAAACATAACCGACACCATCAGATCACAATTTCTCTTTGTTCTCTGACTGCTATTAATCAGTAACAGCAGACAAGCAAAATCTAAAGTTAATAATATAAGGGTCAAGAGACCAACTAAAGCAAACACTGATCTCCATAATGGTGGCTTACAATTTGAGATTTTCTCAAATTTTTTTTTTTTTTTTTTTGTAATAAGTACTGATCATGATCTGATTTGTCGAAGTAATTTCCTTTTCCTAATTTAATATTTTGCTCATCACCATTGTTGAGATGCATAGACTGAATCTTCATGTCTGTGTGTGCCTAAAAGAAAGGTTATTTTTTTTTCAAAACAACTTTAAAATAAATTATTCCGTATTTATTTATCAAAAATTCTGGATATTTATGTAGAATTACAGTTATGCTGTAATAAACAACTTAAAACTAAATAAGGGTTCAGTGATCAAATCCATATTATGATTGTCATAACATAACCAATAGATACTTTTTTTCTTTTTTCATCTGTCTGTTATAATAACAGCAGGCACACAAAACCTAAAGTTAATAATATAAGGGTCAAGAGGCCAACTAAAGCAAACACTGATCTCCATAATGGTGGCTTACAATTTGTGATTTTCTCCTTCAGTGATTCTGCTTGTTAACATCAGGTGTTCATCACTAATACTCAATCATCACTCAATTAATAACTTAATTATCTCATTAACTTTAACACTCTTGAGTGTTCATTTAACACTCATATTTTAACACTTTACACTCTTGAGTGTGGACTCATTTAAACTCTCAGGAGTGTTAATTTAACACTGGAGTGT
Source organism: Phoxinus phoxinus (assembly GCF_949152265.1). Taxonomy (NCBI): domain Eukaryota; kingdom Metazoa; phylum Chordata; class Actinopteri; order Cypriniformes; family Leuciscidae; genus Phoxinus; species Phoxinus phoxinus. The sequence goes on along the minus strand of NC_136900.1, from coordinate 6,768,746 downwards.
TTGCTGTGAACACAGTTTTTGCTGTGTATTTACTTCACATTTTCTCTTTCTTTAACAAACATAACAGCCAGAGAAACACTAACATCAAATAGTCAAGGCCAAAGAGCCCAACTAAAGCAAACACTGACCTCCATAATGGTGACCAAACCAAACAACTACTTTCAAACCAACTTCGACATCTAAACCTCTTTCAAGAGGATCAGTCCTGTGTCTGCTGGGAAACTTCCCGCTAAACCCTTATAATAATGTTAGGGGATAATGTTCTATCAATGTAATCACTAAACATTTTAAAAATGGTGACAAAAATAAAATTAGCTACAGAAACCATAACATAATATAATGCTCTCAAAACATTCATAGAACAATAACATTTCTAGCTGGGAAGAGCTCATATTGCGGCCATGAGCACACAGTGAGTGCGCTGTGAGGTTACACTTTTAGCTCACTGTGAACTCACATTGCTCACGTTGTGACCACATGATGAGATCACTGTGAGATCACCGTGTTGACTGGGAATGCTATTTGTGGAGTTGTTTAATAAAGTTGGATCCTGACATCAGAAAAATGTTTAGACGTCAACCCAATTTTAATTTTCAACCAAAATTTGACATCTGAGTGATGTTGGAGTCCACGTCCAATAACATTTTTAGCTGGGATTAACTCATATTGTGACCATAATATGAGCACACAGTGAGTGCACAGTGCGGTTACACTTTTAACTCACTGTGACCTCACATTGTGATCATATGGAGAGATCACTGTGAGATCAAAGTGTTGACTGGGTAATTAACACGTATGTGTATATATATATATATATATATATATATATATATATATATATATATATATATAATATAATATTATATTATATATATATATATATATATATTATATATATATTATAATATATATTATATTATATATATATATTATAATTAACACGTATGTGTATATATATATATATATATATACACACAAACTGCCGTTCAAAAGTTTTAAAAATAGGTATCTTATGCTCATCAAGGCTGCATTTATTTGATTAAAAATAGTCAAGTCAAGTCAAGTCAAGTCATCTTCATTTATATAGCGCTTTTAACAATGTAAATTGTTTCAAAGCTGCTTTACAGAGATAAACGTATAATTTAAGGTAACAGATTGTTTTGGCTTTATAGCGGTTCTTGAATAATGTTATTTTCCAGCTAAAGTCAATTTTGATTGATTCACTTCCGTCGAAAGGATAATTTGTTATTAAATTAGGGTCAGCTAAGACGACACCGTTCTCTCTACATAGACTTTAAACGCGAACCTGTGATAAACACTGATGGTGCTCACGTGCGCATCAAGAATTAATTCTATAGTTATGTGTGTTTGAATATATGTGCGCATGTTTGTAATTCTCTACAAACCAAGCCTATACAAACTACTTGTCCTGCCTATAAATTTGATACAGAATTGTATTTTATCACTACGGGGTAGATATGCGAATTTTCAACAATGCTTTCCTGTAGAGTGGTAAAGGGATCGTCCATAGGGAGAGACTAGTTGGCACTTCAGCACTGTGTTGTCATCGGGTCCAGGCGAAGGTCCTTCGTCAGATCTGGATACGGCCTGGATCCGGCAGGCTGCGGGAAAACCTCGGGTTTTGTAATTAATTAAGTGATTGTTGAGCATTAGTGATGAACACCTGCTGTTGACAGGCAGAATGACTGAAGGAAAAAGAAACACAAGAACTACAACTGACTTCCAACCACAACATTAGATGAAATCAACTGAAGATAAATATGTTTAAATCTGTCAAGATCTCAGCAGAGGAGGATTGAACAACTCCACAAACAGCATTACCAGCTTATTACTAACCAGTTTGACTTTTATCATGTGTCTACAGAAGTTATTATTGTGAATGAACAGAGGTTTAGATGAAGATGATTTAAGTTTCATTTAAAGACACCATGATAGTGGTCAGTGTTTGCTTTAGTTGGGCTCTTGACCCTTGACTTTACAACACCAGTTTTTCCTCTGGCTGCTATAACTGAGTGTTTATATAACACATTTGTTATGGTACTAAAGCCAACAGAAAATTCAAGCATGTGATTGTGTTTTGATGATGAATTATGAAATGATGAATCATCATTTGGTGTCTTGATGATCTGATCTTTTCTAGAGAATAATCTCTCATTAAACAGGTGATATGTATTATTCACTATAAAATAACTGATTCTGCTGTAAGGCCCGTTGTTGTTACAATCATATTTTAAGAAACCACTATGTTATCATAGTCATAGTCATGACATCAAGAATCAGTATATGAATCTCAACAATAGTGACCATTAAAAACTATTCATGCTGCAATGCATGCTGGGAGCCATGGATAAGGTTTGTATTATGGCAGTACCCAGCATGCATTGCAGTATGAATCGTTTTTATGGTCACCATTGTTGAGATTCATATGCTGATTCTTGATATCTGTGTTAGTTTTGCTAATGCATTACATTTTCTGTAAAATCCTTCATACTATCTGATAGTCATAACATTTTTAGTTCTTATGTTGTAAAATCTTAGTTTCGAATACAACTAATTGTTGTATATTGTCTGAATGAGATCAGACTCTTAATGAGATCAGTGAATCAAGTCATCATCAAACCTTGGCCATCATCACCCGAACATACTTTTTCTTGAATTGTGTGCCATAAGATAAGTAAAAGGAGCATCTCAGTCTTTGCAAGCATGAGCAAGCTCAGTCTTCATGAGCGAATTGTCAAACGATTCAAAAATCACATTTCCTAATGCAAGATTGCAAAGTCAAGTCAAGTCACCTTCATTTATATAGATACATTCTAACAATATAGATTGTTTCAAAGCAGCTTTACAGTGATAATAGAAAATTAAAGTAACATAGATTGTGTTGGCTTTACAGCAGCTCTAGAATAAAGTTATTGTCCAGCTAAAGTTATTTTTGATTAATTCACTTCCGTCGCAACGATCATTAGTTATTAACTTAGGGGTCTCACACACGACACCGTTCTAACAGGAAACCCCTAATGCGAAAACGCAAACCATGAAATAGGTTCCTAGGTACAAGCCTTGAAAATTTTATAATACAGATTTTTTTTTATCGCTTTCGAGTAGCCACGTGAACCGGAATTATCCAGACGACGTTTTATCTGTACTGGTAAAGGAAAGGGAATGGAGGGAGGGAGGCCTTCACAGGGGAGAGACTAGTTGACACTTCAGGACTGTGTTGTCGTCATGTCCAGGCGCTGGTCCTTCATCAGATCCGGATACGGCCTGGATCCGGCGGACTGTGGTAAACCTCGAGATAAACAGAGAGACTAATATTAGCGTAGACACCACCTTCTTATGATGTAATGAGTAGATCAGGATTTATGGCAAGTGTTCCCGGTTCCGGCAGACCTAATCTATGCAGCCTAACATTGAGTTATAGAAGTCTATAATGTGTTATGTGTATGCTATCTAGATACGTCTTTAATCTAGATTTAAACTGACAGAGTGTGTCTGCTTCCCGGACAATGATAGGAAGACTAAGTTTTGGTGCTAAATAGGAAAAAGATCTACCGCCAGCAGTCGATTTTGATATTCTAGGTATTATTAAACTGACCGGAATTTTGAGATCTCAATAGACGTGAAGGACTATAATGCGTTATGAGCTCGCTCAAGTACTGCAGAGCTAAACCATTTAGTGCTTTGTAAGTAATCAGCAATATTTTAAAATGTAATCAATGTTTAGGGACCCAATGCAGTGTTGACAGTGTTGATACAGGTTAATATGGTCATACTTCCTGGTTCTAGTAAGAACTCGAGCTCCTGCATTTTGGACCAGCTGTAGTTTGTTTATTAAGCGTGCAGGGCAACCACCCAGTAGAGCATTACAATAATCTAGCCTTGATCTCATGAACGCATGAACTAGATATAATTTTAAGATGGAAAAATGCAGTTTTACAGACACGTGACTTTCAAATGAAAGATTGGTATCAAAGAGCACACCCAGGTTCCTAACCGACGACGAAGACTTAACAGAGCAGCCATCAAGTGTTAGACAGTATTCTAGGTTATTACGTGAGGACGTTTTTTGTCCAAAAATTAGGATCTCTGTTTTTTTCAGAATTAAGTAGTAGGAAATTGCTAGTTATCCAATTTTTTATATCAGCTATGCATTCCGTTAATTTTGTGAATTGGTAAGTTTCATCAGTGCGTGAAGAAATATACAGCTGAATACTCAGCATAGTGAAAACTAATGCTATGCTTCCTAATGATATATCCTTAGGGTAGCAGATATATGTACAGAGTGAACAGCAACGGTCCCAGTACTAAGGGTAGCACTTTATTTTACAGTCCTGTTTCGCATGAACATACAATGTACTTATTGTAGTAATGACGCTAACTACACTGTTAGCCCTTACTGTAGAAAAAGCCCAAATTCTTACAATATCATACCATTTTCCATTAAAACAGTAATATACTGGAATATACCTACAGGAATATACTGTGAATTAACAGCACTCAAAGTCGACACTCAGAGGCTGTTTTCCCAATCTCACCCTATACCCTCATTCACTATTCCCTACATTAGTTCACTAATATAGTCCACTTGAATGAAAATAAGTGAGTGAATTGAGACACTGATGAACACCTGATAAGCAGAATCACTGAAGGACAGAGAAACAAGAACAGAAAAAAGAGAAACACAAGAACTACAACTGTCTTCCAGCCACACTGAGTGTGAAACCAGTTTACCATTATTTATTTCATACATGTACAAAAGTTATTGTTGAGAATGAACAGGGATTTAGTTAATAATAAAGTTTTTTGTCACCATGATGGAGATCAGTATTTGCATTAGTTGGTGTCTTGTACCTTGACTCAAACATTTCTTCCATTCTTCTCTCTGGCTGTTGTAACAGTGAATTTTTAAAGCACATTTGTTACAGCAAGAAAAAGTCAAGAGGAAGTTGATCAGGTAGTTTTGGTTTTGTGATGATGTCATAATCATCCCTGACATAATCATCCCTGAAGTCCCTGACATTAATGTTACCTGGACAATTTGGACAATCTCTGCTAACTTCTGTTCAGCGTCTCACTTTGTGAAATCCCTGCGAGCCCTCTGCCCACTGTTTCGGCTTTACCACTCTGCACTCTCGGTGGGTAAGTCTCCCCTTATTCATTGCATAGTGTTTTATTGTGGTTCTGCCCTCTTTGGTCTGGCTAACGTGGCGGCCTCGCATTACTCTCCCCGCGAGCCCTCTACTGCTGCATATCTGTGAGTCCCATAACATCTGATTCAGCGGGTAGGCAAGTTTTAACTTGTTTAGCAAGCTGTTTAGTTTAGTTTTGTGGATTACACTTAGCCTGGGAAAACCCAGACCCTCTCAGTTGTAACTGAGTAAGGGTCTGGCAAAGCTCCATAGACAATTCATTTCCACAGGGGAGTCACCAACGGACGTCGGAAAGATCTAAAACCAATCAGAGCGATGAATGACATGACGTATGCAGAGCGACGGAGAAACATCTCGAGACTCTCAGCAATTCTCTGTTTGTGTTAACGAAAATTACCATTTTAAATCGCTTGAAACAGACGCGATAGCTGATTCGAACGAGTGATGTTGTGATGTTCCACGGCGGCATCCATGTCTGTAATGTACAAAATCTGCGTCACCGTCTCTGCTCTGTCGTCATCGTGTAAAACGTTTCTGATTGGTGCCGCGATTTCGGCGGATTGGAAATGGGTTTCAATGGGCTCTTTGCCAGACCCACTTGCAGAGCAAATCTAAATTTGCCGGAAGTGGTCTGGGTTTTCCCAGGCTAGATTACACTCAAAATCAGCTGGGTTTGGCTAACGTGGTGTTGTAGTTAAGTGTGTGGCCATTCGGCTTTCTGTGAGTGCTGCCTTTAACTGCAAAGAGATGTACTTTCCCATTAATTACTCCCCGGCATTGAGACTGCTGGCCCTGGGCTTTGCTGGCCTTGTTCTGCTTCTCATTCACGGTATGGATTTAAATTACACTTCATTGCAACTGCATAACCTAAATCGTCCACTCCGTCTGGAATCATCCACGTTTAATTTGTGTACTACTCTCGGTATTGCACGCCGCACACGTTATATCCATCGGTCTGCTAAACGTAGATGGTCTTATAACTACGACTCCTGTCTCTCAATACCTGTGATCCTGTCGCCGAGATCGGAGCGTTACCATAGTAACGATGTGACTCTCCACCGCGCCAGGACTCTCATACCCCTAACTAAAGATGTGACCTACTCGTCGCATGTTCCCCATCGACACAACTGCGCACTTTTGAACACTCGTTCCCTGACTGGCAAGGGTACATTACTGAATGAAGTTACATCTGAGAGAGACCTGGATTTACTCTTTCTGACTGAAACCTGGCAAACACCTGACGATTTCATTGAGCTGAACCTATTAACCCCTGCTGGCTATAGTTATCTGACAAAACCTCGACTTAGTGGTAGAGGTGGTGGTCTGGCAGTGATCTTTAAGAACAATTACAAAGTGACTAAGTATGACATTCTTGATGTTCCAAGCTTTGAATGCCTTTCACTTCAACTTGCTGGCCCCGCTCCGCTTCTGATTCTATTGATTTATAGACCCCCTAGAAACAACCCAAACTTCTGCTCTGATCTGACTGAACTTCTCACTCTCGCTTTTTCCCGACATGATAGAATAATGATGCTTGGTGACTTTAATATTCATGTTGATTCTGATTGTACTGCTGCAAAAGACTTTTTGTCTGCTCTTGATTATTTTGAAATATCTCAGCATATCGATTTCCCAACACATTCTCACTCTCATACTCTTGATCTGCTCTGTACTGTTGGTATTGACAATGTGCATGTTCAGGGTCATAATCTTGGCATCTCTGATCATAAACTAATTCTCTTTGATTTTTCACTTCCCATTGTTAAACCTATAACTAACACAATTATATCCTACCGAAATCTGAAAAATATAACTGTTGAAAATTTCTCTGCTGCCATTGCTGTTTCTGCTCTTCCTTCCTCACTCAATCTGCTGTGTCCTGATGAGATAGTTTCTACGTATGATAAATCGATTGGTGATGTATTGGATAAGCTTGCTCCTCTAATAACTAGAACTGTTCCGTCTACGCATTCCTCTCCTTGGTTTACCCCTGAGCTCAGAGTTCTGAAAACTCAATGTAGGCGTCTTGAAAGACTCCACAACAAATCCTCCCTTCTTGTCCACGCCATAGCCTATTCTGATTCAGTAGTGAAATACAAAGAAGCACTTAACATTGCACGCTCTAATTATCTTTCTACTGTTATCAACAAAGCTAAATGCAAACCTAAAGCTCTATTCACAGAAATAAATAAACTGGTCAAACCGTCCACCGTAGCTCTTACTGGTTCTGCCGATCTTTGTGAAAGTCTTCAGTCTTTTTTTCCTACAAAAAATTGACAACATTTATCAGTCGTTTTCTTCTACTGCCACTACTCCTTCAACTCCATATTTGATTGGTTGTCCGCTAGACACCTTTTCACTCACTACTACATCTGTGGTTGAAAAGATGATTAACAAATCAAATTCTACCTCCTGTACACTTGATCCTATTCCAACATACCTTCTAAAAACTCATTTGTCTTTACTCATTCAACCTATTACCCACCTTATTAACAGGTCTCTTGCCACTGCCACTGTTCCGCTTAATCTGAAAGTAGCGGCCATTACTCCCATCCTCAAGAAGCCCGGCCTCGACAACGCCACTCATAGCAATTATAGACCAATATCAAACCTTGCATTCGTTGGCAAGCTACTTGAGAAGGTAGTTGTGGCACAACTGCAATCACACTTAGAGAGACATAATCTCTTTGAACCCCTTCAATCTGGTTTTCGTACATACCACAGCACAGAAACAGCTCTATTAAAAGTACTAAATGATCTCCTTCTGGCTTCTGATTCTGGTGCATGTAGTATTCTGGTTCTCCTTGACCTCAGTGCAGCATTTGACACTGTGTGCCACCCTACACTTATCTCACGATTGTCTGAAATAGGCATCACGGGTGTGGCACTTCAGTGGTTGACCTCGTATCTATGTGATAGACAGCAATTTGTTAAGATAGGTAAGAATCGCTCACGCTCTGTGTCTGTTTCTCACGGTGTGCCCCAAGGCTCTGTTCTTGGTCCGCTTCTATTTCTGATCTACTTGCTACCGTTAGGCCAGATCATCAGACGGCATGGTCTCAACTTTCATAGCTACGCTGATGATATTCAAATCTACTTCACGTTCAATCCCAACTCATCTTTTCCACCCTCTTCAGTTACCTCCTGCCTCCACGAACTTAAAACATGGATGTCCTCTAGCTTTTTACAGCTTAATGCTGGTAAAACGGAAATCCTGTTGATTAACCCTAGATCACAGAGTTCACCCGGACATGACATTTTTATTGATATAGATGGTATCGAGATTAGGCCTTCAAAAACTGTTCGGAATCTGGGAATTTTGTTCGACCCCACGCTCAGCTTTCACTCACACATTAGTCAGACTGTAAAATCTTGCTTCTTTCACCTGCGGAATATTGTTCGTATTCGCCCCTCTCTTACCTTTATAGATGCGGAAATTGTTATTCATGCTTTCATCACTTCCAGACTGGACTTCTGTAACTCATTATACAGCGGACTACCCACCAAAGCAATACACCGCCTTCAAATGGTACAAAACTCTGCTGCACGAGCCCTCACATATAATAAAAAATCTGCCCACATCACTCCTATCCTTCACCAACTGCACTGGCTTTCTGTAATAAACCGCATCCAATTCAAACTGTTAATCCTAGTGTATAAAGCCTTACATGGCCCGGCACCCAAATACCTGGTTGATTTGGTACAGCCATACGTTCCAACTCGAGCCCTTAGGTCCAGCACTGAAAACCTACTTGTGGTACCCCGGATCAGACTCTCTACGGTGGGCGGTAGGGCTTTTAGTGTTGTTGGCCCTAAGCTTTGGAATAAGCTGCCCCTGAATCTTCGTGCCACCGACAACATCCGGACCTTCAAAAAACTACTCAAAACTCATTTTTTTCAAGCTTGCCCAATAAATAAGTAGGCCTATCCTCAACACCGTTTTCTTCGTTCTCCACTTTCTTAGCTTTATTTGCTACATACTCTGTCGTAATTGTATACTTTGGGTAAATAGTACAATGTGTTTTTCTTTGATTCTTGTCAATTAGTTTCATGCTTGTTTCCATCTGTTTGTCTGTAATAAGCAGATGGCTTTTGTATCTGTTTGCTTGCTGTTTGTTTGCTATTTGTATTGCATTGTGAAGCGACCTTGGGTTCTTGAAAGGCGCTATATAAAATAAACATATTATTATTATTATTATTATTATCCATGAGTGAGTTTTTGCTATTTTTTGTATGTGAGATATAAATTTACGGGTTTAATACAATATATTTGAAAATCTATAACATGAAATCAAGCAATCTTTCCGTAATCAGGTCAACTGAAGAATATTGTTATCATATAGTGCATTAAAATTGTATTAACTCTTGCTTGACTCAGGCACAGACAGACATCTAAAATCATCATATGAATCTCAACAATGGTGACGATCAAAAGTTTCATGTTGCAATGGATGCTGGGTACCAGGATAGTATAAAACTCCCAGCATGCTCTGCTGCATGAATAATAATTAAAAAAAAATATTCCCACCATTGTTGAGATGCATGTTCTAATTTGTGATATCTCTGTGTTTCTGTATTGAAGTGTAACTCAGTTATTTTTGGTTATGCATGTGTTAGGAATAAATTAGTCGTTGTTGTGGCTTCACATTGGTGGTAACACTTTTGATTGACAATTAAACTCTGAATGAGTGAGAATTAACTTCTTAGTGAATGGACAGGCTATACAATGATTTTGCCATGATAGTGAATATAATCGCAGTCATTCACAAACTGTGTGTGTGCACAAGTGCAACTTGCAAAAACACAGCTCAAGCAGAAAGAGAAAAATTAACGTTTTAGCATCAGCAACCCAACTAAAGCAAACACTGATCTCTATAATGGTAACTTCAAATCAAACATTTTCAATTAAACATCTCAATAACTACTTCTGTAGATGTATGACAGAAATAAAGTCATACTGGTTAATAATATGTGTAATAATGTGATATGGCTGGAAGTCAGTTGTAGTTCTTGTGTTTCTCTATTTTCTGTTCTTGTGTTCCTCTTTTCTTCAGTGATTCTGCTTGTTAACAGCAGGTGTTCATCACGAATGCTCAACAATCACTTACATATTCACTTAATTATCTTATCAATGTTACTTTTTACTCTTTGTAGTGTGGATTTTCCTGTGGGGTTGAAAGGGTTAACAGTGTAAGATAAAAAGACACACCCACGAAAAGTATTTTAACAGTAATAAACTGTAAGTTATAAAACAGGTTTATACTGGCAACACTGTTGCCAGTAGTTTACTGTAAAATGTAGTTTTTTGGGTCACCATTGTGCTGAAGAGTAGAGCATGTGCTTCAGTCCAGCAGAAGATCTAGGAACATTGATGATATGCTGCATGTTGCTTTATTTATCAGGCGGTGACTGTGTAGTTGCTGGTCCAGTGGAAATCTTTTTATGTACTTAAGTTTTTTAGTGGTTTCTAAGGAAAGTTCATAATACTCTTTGCTCACATTATTAATGCAAACTGTGTTCACAGCAAACACTCCAGTGTTAAATTAACACTCCTGAGAGTTTAAATGAGTCCACACTCAAGAGTGTAAAGTGTTAAAATATGAGTGTTAAATGAACACTCAAGAGTGTTAAAGTTAATGAGATAATTAAGTTATTAATTGAGTGATGATTGAGTATTAGTGATGAACACCTGATGTTAACAAGCAGAATCACAGAAGGAGAAAATCACAAATTGTAAGCCACCATTATGGAGATCAGTGTTTGCTTTAGTTGGCCTCTTGACCCTTATATTATTAACTTTAGATTTTGTGTGGCTGCTGTTATTATAACAGACAGATGAACAAAGAAAAAAAGTGATCTATTGGTTATGTTATGACAATCATAATATGGACTTGATCACTAAACCCTTATTTCTTATTTAGTTTTAAGTTGTTTATTACAGCATAACTGTAATTCTACATAAATATCCAGAATTTTTGATAAATAAATACGGAATAATTTATTTTAAAGTTGTTTTGAAAAAAAATAACCTTTCTTTTAGGGCACACACAGACATGAAGATTCAGTCTATGCATCTCAACAATGGTGATGAGCAAAATATTAAATTCGGAAAAGGAAATTACTTCGACAAATCAGATCATAATTTATTAATTCCGCAATGCATGATGGGAGCCATTAATGAGTTGATTGGTGGCAGCCACTGCAACATGCTTTATTCTTGTCACCATTGTTGAGATTGACAGGCTGATTATTGATGTCTGTGTTTTTGATCAGAACAACTATAATTGGATGATATTAAAAATACTGAAAGTCATATGATTTAGAAACATAGAGCTGCGTTATTAACAAGTTAAACCAAACTATCTAAATATGTTTTGATCATTTCAGTTAACAATATGATTATGCCAAAACATAACCGACACCATCAGATCACAATTTCTCTTTGTTCTCTGACTGCTATTAATCAGTAACAGCAGACAAGCAAAATCTAAAGTTAATAATATAAGGGTCAAGAGACCAACTAAAGCAAACACTGATCTCCATAATGGTGGCTTACAATTTGAGATTTTCTCAAATTTTTTTTTTTTTTTTTTTTTGTAATAAGTACTGATCATGATCTGATTTGTCGAAGTAATTTCCTTTTCCTAATTTAATATTTTGCTCATCACCATTGTTGAGATGCATAGACTGAATCTTCATGTCTGTGTGTGCCTAAAAGAAAGGTCATTTTTTTTTCAAAACAACTTTAAAATAAATTATTCCGTATTTATTTATCAAAAATTCTGGATATTTATGTAGAATTACAGTTTTGCTGTAATAAACAACTTAAAACTAAATCAGAAATAAGGGTTCAGTGATCAAGTCCATATTATGATTGTCATAACATAACCAATAGATACTTTTTTTCTTTTTTCATCTGTCTGTTATAATAACAGCAGGCACACAAAACCTAAAGTTAATAATATAAGGGTCAAGAGGCCAACTAAAGCAAACACTGATCTCCATAATGGTGGCTTACAATTTGTGATTTTCTCCTTCAGTGATTCTGCTTGTTAACATCAGGTGTTCATCACTAATACTCAATCATCACTCAATTAATAACTTAATTATCTCATTAACTTTAACACTCTTGAGTGTTCATTTAACACTCATATTTTAACACTTTACACTCTTGAGTGTGGACTCATTTAAACTCTCAGGAGTGTTAATTTAACACTGGAGTGTTTGCTGTGAACACAGTTTTTGCTGTGTATTTACTTCATATTTTCTCTTTCTTTAACAAACATAACAGCCAGAGAAACACTAACATCAAATAGTCAAGGCCAAAGAGCCCAACTAAAGCAAACACTGACCTCCATAATGGTGACCAAACCAAACAACTACTTTCAAACCAACTTCGACATCTAAACCTCTTTCAAGAGGATCAGTCCTGTGTCTGCTGGGAAACTTCCCGCTAAACCCTTATAATAATGTTAGGGGATAATGTTCTATCAATGTAATCACTAAACATTTTAAAAATGGTGACAAAAATAAAATTAGCTACAGAAACCATAACATAATATAATGCTCTCAAAACATTCATAGAACAATAACATTTCTAGCTGGGAAGAGCTCATATTGCGGCCATGAGCACACAGTGAGTGCGCTGTGAGGTTACACTTTTAGCTCACTGTGAACTCACATTGCTCACGTTGTGACCACATGATGAGATCACTGTGAGATCACCGTGTTGACTGGGAATGCTATTTGTGGAGTTGTTTAATAAAGTTGGATCCTGACATCAGAAAAATGTTTAGACGTCAACCCAATTTTAATTTTCAACCAAAATTTGACATCTGAGTGATGTTGGAGTCCACGTCCAATAACATTTTTAGCTGGGATTAACTCATATTGTGACCATAATATGAGCACACAGTGAGTGCACAGTGCGGTTACACTTTTAACTCACTGTGACCTCACATTGTGATCATATGGAGAGATCACTGTGAGATCAAAGTGTTGACTGGGTAATTAACACGTATGTGTATATATATATATATATATATATATATATATATATATATATATATATATATATATATATATATATAATATAATATTATATTATATATATATATATATATATATATATATTATATATATATTATATATATATTATAATATATATTATATTATATATATATATATATATTATAATTAACACGTATGTGTATATATATATATATATATATATATATACACACAAACTGCCGTTCAAAAGTTTTAAAAATAGGTATCTTATGCTCATCAAGGCTGCATTTATTTGATTAAAAATAGTCAAGTCAAGTCAAGTCAAGTCATCTTCATTTATATATAGCGCTTTTAACAATGTAAATTGTTTCAAAGCTGCTTTACAGAGATAAACGTATAATTTAAGGTAACAGATTGTTTTGGCTTTATAGCGGTTCTTGAATAATGTTATTTTCCAGCTAAAGTCAATTTTGATTGATTCACTTCCGTCGAAAGGATAATTTGTTATTAAATTAGGGTCAGCTAAGACGACACCGTTCTCTCTACATAGACTTTAAACGCGAACCTGTGATAAACACTGATGGTGCTCACGTGCGCATCAAGAATTAATTCTATAGTTATGTGTGTTTGAATATATGTGCGCATGTTTGTAATTCTCTACAAACCAAGCCTATACAAACTACTTGTCCTGCCTATAAATTTGATACAGAATTGTATTTTATCACTACGGGGTAGATATGCGAATTTTCAACAATGCTTTCCTGTAGAGTGGTAAAGGGATCGTCCATAGGGAGAGACTAGTTGGCACTTCAGCACTGCGTTGTCATCGGGTCCAGGCGAAGGTCCTTCGTCAGATCTGGATACGGCCTGGATCCGGCAGGCTGCGGGAAAACCTCGGGTTTTGTGATTAATTAAGTGATTGTTGAGCATTAGTGATGAACACCTGCTGTTGACAGGCAGAATGACTGAAGGAAAAAGAAACACAAGAACTACAACTGACTTCCAACCACAACATTAGATGAAATCAACTGAAGATAAATATGTTTAAATCTGTCAAGATCTCAGCAGAGGAGGATTGAACAACTCCACAAACAGCATTACCAGCTTATTACTAACCAGTTTGACTTTTATCATGTGTCTACAGAAGTTATTATTGTGAATGAACAGAGGTTTAGATGAAGATGATTTATTAAGTTTCATTTAAAGACACCATGATAGTGGTCAGTGTTTGCTTTAGTTGGGCTCTTGACCCTTGACTTTACAACACCAGTTTTTCCTCTGGCTGCTATAACTGAGTGTTTATATAACACATTTGTTATGGTACTAAAGCCAACAGAAAATTCAAGCATGTGATTGTGTTTTGATGATGAATTATGAAATGATGAATCATCATTTGGTGTCTTGATTCTCTGATCTTTTCTAGAGAATAATCTCTCATTAAACAGGTGATATGTATTATTCACTATAAAATAACTGATTCTGCTGTAAGGCCCGCTGTTGTTACAATCATATTTTAAGAAACCACTATGTTATCATAGTCATAGTCATGACATCAAGAATCAGTATATGAATCTCAACAATGGTGACCATTAAAAACTATTCATGCTGCAATGCATGCTGGGAGCCATGGATAAGGTTTGTATTATGGCAGTACCCAGCATGCATTGCAGTATGAATCGTTTTTATGGTCACCATTGTTGAGATTCATATGCTGATTCTTGATATCTGTGTTAGTTTTGCTAATGCATTACATTTTCTGTAAAATATTTTCTGAGGGAGGGAGGCCTTCACAGGGGAGAGACTAGTTGACACTTCAGGACTGTGTTGTCGTCATGTCCAGGCGCTGGTCCTTCATCAGATCCGGATACGGCCTGGATCCGGCGGACTGTGGTAAACCTCGAGATAAACAGAGAGACTAATATTAGCGTAGACACCACCTTCTTATGATGTAATGAGTAGATCAGGATTTATGGCAAGTGTTCCCGATTCCGGCAGACCTAATCTATGCAGCCTAACATTGAGTTATAGAAGTCTATAATGTGTTATGTGTATGCTAGGCCAAAGAGATGTGTCTTTAATCTAGATTTAAACTGACAGAGTGTGTCTGCTTCCCGGACAATGTTAGGAAGACTAAGTTTTGGTGCTAAATAGGAAAAGGATCTACCGCCAGCAGTCGATTTTGATATTCTAGGTATTATTAACTGACCGGAATTTTGAGATCTCAATAGACGTGAAGGACTATAATGCGTTAAGAGCTCGCTCAAGTACTGCAGAGCTAAACCATTTAGTGCTTTGTAAGTAATCAGCAATATTTTAAAATGTAATCAATGTTTAGGGACCCAATGCAGTGTTGACAGTGTTGATACAGGTTAATATGGTCATACTTCCTGGTTCTAGTAAGAACTCGAGCTCCTGCATTTTGGACCAGCTGTAGTTTGTTTATTAAGCGTGCAGGGCAACCACCCAGTAGAGCATTACAATAATCTAGCCTTGATCTCATGAACGCATGAACTAGATATAATTTTAAGATGGAAAAATGCAGTTTTACAGACACGTGACTTTCAAATGAAAGATTGGTATCAAAGAGCACACCCAGGTTCCTAACCGACGACGAAGACTTAACAGAGCAGCCATCAAGTGTTAGACAGTATTCTAGGTTATTACGTGAGGACGTTTTTTGTCCAAAAATTAGGATCTCTGTTTTTTTCAGAATTAAGTAGTAGGAAATTGCTAGTCATCCAATTTTTTATATCAGCTATGCATTCCGTTAATTTTGTGAATTGGTAAGTTTCATCAGTGCGTGAAGAAATATACAGCTGAATACTCAGCATAGTGAAAACTAATGCTATGCTTCCTAATGATATATCCTAAGGGTAGCAGATATATGTACAGAGTGAACAGCAACGGTCCCAGTACTAAGGGTAGCACTTTATTTTACAGTCCTGTTTCGCATGAACATACAATGTACTTATTGTAGTAATGACGCTAACTAGGTACTAACCCTGGTAACAGTAATCTACTGGCAGCTGTGGTTGCCAGCAATGTACTGTAAATTTACAGCCCCCAACCGTTAATTTACAGCTCTTCTTTTTTACAGTGTGTTACCGTAATAATACCATGAAAGGGAACTCATATCATTTGGGAAACCGATTGCTTCAAACAGTTCGAGTTTTAAAAAAAATTGTATTTATACAAATAGTACTTTGAACTTCCTTGACCCTTGATTTTTTAACATTAGTTTTTCTTTGCCTGCTGTAACTGTTTTTAGGCACATTTGTTGTGGCAAAAACAAAGCCATCAAAAATGAGATCAGGTGTTGCTGTCTATGTTTTGATTATGACATCTCTTTCCGTGTCTATCCCTTATCAAAAATGTGTTGTTTTAATGCACCCTAATTTTATATTCCCATCACTGTGAAACTACAGAAAAATACCAAGCGCTGCACAATCAGTTATGAATTATTTTTAAACTCATCATTCACATAAAAGTCTCATCATGTACATAATAATAATTTATTCATGCCACAATGCACGCAGGGAGTCATGGACGATCTTTTGTACTATGCTGGTACCCATCATGCATTGCAGCATGAAACGATTGATTGTCACCATTGTTGAGATTCACAACATTTCAAACTCAAGTTGTTCAAAACTTCATATTTTCTGGTTGTCAAAACAAAGCTAGATCTCATTCTGTATAAAATACCATAATAAAAAAAAAAACATCACCCATGTAATTTCATTAGACAATAAATGTGAGGGTGTGATTTGGAACACAGCCGCTGAGTGTCGACTTTGAGCGCTGTTAATTCACGGTATTGCGGCATAATGAACTAAATTAATAACTTTTTTACAACAAAATGAACTATCACTGAACTTAAGCTGGACTATGTTCAAAAGTGAAGGGTCAAGAGCCCAACTAAAGCAAACACTGATCTCCATCATGGTAACATCAAATGAAACCTCTGTCACTTTTTAATAAGACCTTCTGTAGATGTCTGACAGAAATAAAGTAAATCTGGTTAGTAGGTGAAGCTGGTAATGCTGTTTGGAGTAGTTTAATCCTCCTCTCCTTCTTTTATTTTCAGTTGATTTCATTTTTTTCTGATCTTCTTGAAGTTCCTAAACGTAGATTAGGGAGGAGTGAGTCAATCTAATCTTTCAATCAACAGCCTGAATATAGCAGCCGCTAACCTCTCTCTAGCTTCAGTTGTTCAGCATCCCTCCACCTCTCCAAACTCCACCTTCATCATGTACCTTGCCCTTAGTAATCATATCCTACATTTAGCCACGTGGGGAGTATATCAGAGCTCGAGTTGAGGCTGCTTCATCGAGCATCAGTGGACAGCAAGCCAAATAAGTTTAGCGTAACGGATTAGAACGGATCTAATATCTTAAAGATTTTATGGGCAAACATACTCGTTAATTCCTCTTTCCTCCAGTGAGTCTGCAGTAAACAAATATTTTCATGATTTATCACAACTTTTTATCTTTTGTCAAATCACCTTCGATAATAATGTGGGAAGATAACATACTATTTTGAGTTTCTGTTTATTAAACCATTCTTCTTCATTGTATTAACTAAAAATTTTAATTACAACAAACTAAAAACTTTAAGGCAACAAGGTAACTTGCTTTTTTAAGTTAAACCAACGTTTTTTTTACAATGTGCTTGTTCAGATGTTCATCAGTGTCTGAATTAACTCACTTGTTTTTATTCACTCAGTCAAGTGGACTATATTGGTGAACTAATGTTGGGAATAGTGAATGAGGGTATAGGGTGTGATTTGGAACACAGCCGCTGAGTGTCGACTTTGAGCGCTGTTAATTCACGGTATTGCGGCATAATGAACTAAATTAATAACTTTTTTACAACAAAATGAACTATCACTGAACTTAAGCTGGACTATGATGCTATTTTTTTCTAGATGTGCTCTACAGCAGAAACAAACTTTGTTGCATTATTTTCCTGTTATCACTGTAAAGCTGCTTTGAACCAATCTGTATTGTAAAAAGCGCTATATAAAGGAAGGTGACTTGACTTGACTTGACAATGGCATCAAGATGACATCTTTTCTGGGAAGCAAGACAATGAACAGGCCCCATTCTGCACATGCTAAAACAGAGTTTTATTTCAAGAGTGGATGTGATCGCCTGTCTGCCTGCAGTCCAGATCTGTCTCTTATTGAAAATGTCCATGCAAGCAGATCAATAATATTGTTGAATATTAATGGTCCTGACTAAAGGCCATTGCACACTGAGTGCGAAATTCGCGAAATCTGAAATTTGCGCACGTTAAAAAATAAATATGACCTCACATTATGTCAATCACGCTTGCACACTTGCCTCCGAAACTTTCGTCCGTCATTTAAAAAAATCGAAACGGGTTCGATTTTCTGCGTTTTTCGCATCCGTAACAAGCAGTTTGAATGGTGTTTGAATGGTGCTTTGACAATTCAGAGCCACTGAACTACGAATACGAAAAAACGCATACGAAAATTTCGGACTCAGTGTGCAAGGACCTTAAGTCAGCCAAAAGCCATGAGGCCTTCACAGTGGAGAGTCTAGTTGACACAATGCTATATGAGAGACAGAAACCTGTATAATATGAACTGATGCATTAGAATAAATTGGATTTTCAGATGCCATATGTGAGAGAGAAGACCGTTTAGGATAAACTGAGTCACTAAAATGTATAAGACTTTCCAGCAAGAGTTACTAGAATTATTTGAATTTTCCAACCCAACGCATGAAAGTGAGAGGACAATTCAGGATTAACTGATTCACATTAATGAATCATCCATATGTGAGAATTGTTAAGGACAAAGAGATTCACTAGAATGAATTGTTTATATGATATAATATAATAAAGTTAGGACACTTCTTCAGAAAAGAGAATCAAACTGAAAATTGTAAATATAATCTAACCAGAATCATTCAGTTCCTTATGATTTTCATTCCTAATGCAAAATGTTCACACCAAGGATAACTACAGTATGACGTTTTAATAATAATTCTAATTTTATGATAATAGTTAAGTCCACACCACAACTATAAAGATATCACTCTCAGAACGATTTTTTTCAACTGATGAATGATAAAAAATATAAAAAAAAATATTTATAAAAATATATAATACAAAATATAATACAAAACATTGACAATCATAATCAGCATTGTACACTTATAATAACAACATTATTTTCTGTCAGTTTGGACACTAATATAGTTATAATTATTGATCTTTGTGTGATAAGGGCTTTAGTCTTCTTTGTTTAATGCAGGATGGCATCCATCAAGTGTGTCCCCGAACTTCTTCAGTGTGCACAGAACAATTTGTTTTGCATCTTGTCACAAGAGGAACACACTGTGCATGTCAGCAAACGTTTTGTTGGCAATGGGCATTTGAGCCTGGGAAGGTCAGCAGTCAGCAGGGGGCGGGGCTGCGTGTTGCTCCTCCCCTTCGCTGTGGGTGGACGGATGATGGTCCTGATGTGGAATGTTGGACAGATGGGCTTGGCAGAAAAGACAACTGACCTCTCTCCACTCCCCCTCTGGCCCTGAGCTGTGCCTGGGAAGAACGGATCTAAAGTTTGCCTCCATTAAATGTCGATTATGGGAGACAGACTGCACGATTGGCAGCTTGTAACAAATGCTCCCCTGACCTTTAAAGGTCAAGCTCAAGAGAGAAAAAACAACAACAAAGCCATTACAAATACTACACGAGATTTAGGTAAAGAGAAAAGTTTTGTGTTCTGACACACACACACACACACACAGTTCTTACAAGATGCAAAATTTACCTTTAGGATGTTTTTACATTTAGCAAATTTGACAAAAAGCCAACAACACTGTAAAAAATGTGGCTGCGATTAGTTATAACAACTTAAAATTTGTTGAGATTACTTAAATATCCAACTTAACTAAACTAAACTAAAGTTAACTAAACTTAATATTTTAAGTCAAGCATGAACACATACAACAATGTTGGATTTTAAGTTGTGATAAATAATCGCAGCAATTTTTTTTACAGTGAATATACAAAAATAGGTTTATTAGATTAATGTCAGAGCAGTTAGTAAATTGATCAAATTAGTTGACATCTAAAAGACAATTAATGCTGCAATTTTGAAAATTATTGTGCATACTCTGTCAACGTACACATTGCTGTTTTCATAGTTTTCATGTTTAAATGGATTATAAATGAATCCACTCAATAAGACCACCAATAAGTCATTTAAGATATGAAAGAGCAACCACTATTAGTGACTACTATTACTGTAATGACCAGAGATGTATTCATATCCAGCAGTTTCAAGTAAAAAAAGTTGTTGTTTGTTGTTGCTCTTGTTCATGCATGTAGGTATGGAGATAGCTGAGCGTGTGTGTGCATAACACAGGCTTTTTCATTGTGTGAGGAATTGCTGTGTTGGTTCTGGACTCAACAGATGGTCCAGACACATAAAGGAATCCCCGTGTGTCCTTATTGACGCTTATGGAATATTAACATTCCGTTATCCATGTCCACACTCACTGTGTCCACCACAGTTCACTTTTAACGCTTTAGGAAGAAAAATTAAGTTGACGCAGTTTCAATATGTATGAATCTTTAACCCTTTATATTGGCACTATATTGGCACGGCCATTATATATTTAAAATAGTAATATCCTATAAACCTAAACCAATCTTGACAAACTTTATATCATTTGAAAGCTTACAATCTCTAGTTTTCATTTTTGGTGACTGATTTTTAAAATACATTACAGAGGAGCCGTAATTTATCAATTTGCAACAAGAATATTTTCATACTCCTAAGGCGTGTTCAGACCTTTATTTTGAAATAGTGATGAACATGAAAAATCATGAAAGAATGGTAGAAACCTCAGTTTGTTTTCATGAAAAGAGCTTAAAAGATAGCATCCATTCAATTGTTTTAGAAAAAAAGGTCTGAAAATGTTTTAAATATAAAGAAAAAAATAATAGATTCACCATTCGTGATTCACCATTCGTGATTCACCATTCGTGATTCACCATTCGTGATTCACCATTCGTGGCAGCGAGCTATAATGCACATACATGTTCTTTTTATGTTTCTTAGAGGTTGAATTCATTTCAAAATCTGCCAAACTTTCAATACTTCTGAATAGGATGTCTACTTCATAAATTGTATGGAAATTGTAAAAATAATGGTTCAGATCACTCAAACAACATATGGAAATGGAGGCGCCCTTATATGGGCAGTAATGTCATTTTTTGAGATATCAACCTAAAATTTGAAACACAACTTGTTCATATTTTTGCCTTTGATTTTTTGCCGTTTTAGAGTCCACCAGGTTTTGAAAATATATATTTTATATAAAATATGAATAATTTAATTTTTAACGTTGTACATTTTCATAAACTCAAACTTAACTTTTTTTCTGTTTAACTGTCTTAATTTATTTCACTTCTACAAAAATCTGCCAAGTGTCTTCTTAAAAACAAGACCAATCTTACATCTATATTCCAAAGCATTCTTGAATTACAACCATTTAAGTTCGGAATGTGCATTTTCATGTCTATTAAAAAAAGGGGGCACTTGATAAGGGGTTTAAGATAAAAATGATAAATTAAGCTAATTAATTTAGCTAGATGCTTCCATGAAATGCAAAGGAGTGTTTTCATGTAGCAATTTCATGACATTAGCATGTTCCAGGACTGGCAAACTGCCCGTAATCTCATTTGTATCTTCTATCTGCCACCAATAGTCATTATGAAATTTCAATATGAATTCACATTTTTCTCATATTTCTGTACCTTGTTAATGTACTGCATTCCTGTATGTCAACAGTTATTTTGTTAATTTTATATGTGTCCTAATGAACTGTATTAGAAACATCTAAGACAAAACTGAAAAAGGTGCAAAGTCTCCAAAGATAAAAGAGCTTGTTCTGGGCTATTGTCGTATGCTATAAGCAGCCGCAAGTGTTAAAGTATTTCCCACTCACCCATCTGTTCGCTACATATGGCCTAGAGATGTGTGTGTATAGGTGCATTATCTGAACTCCAGAAATCAAGTTCAGTATGTAGACATGCATTCATCCCATCCGCCCATGTCTGATGGCCCCTATCCCCTGCCCGTCTCATGCTCCTCTGCCAAGAGATTGAGAGAGCGTGCAGTCTAGATGGTGCCCGGCAAGCCACGGCCCCCGAGGGCCCTCCCTGCAAAGCCCTTTTGGTTAAATCAATTGTTTGGCCCCATTGATCCCTGACTGGCCATATTGTGGCTCTGTGGGATATCACACACACAAAAGAAGCAGGCCGCATTGTCTCACACTCCAAATGAAGAAGTTCACTTGAAAGCAAAAAAAATCTGAGCTTGGGGATGTCAGAGGTCGGCCTGAGGATGTGTGTGTGTTTCTGGGCTAGCTATACTTTTGAGGACACAATCGCTGGAAAATGTAAAGTGAACCTGTGGAAACCTTCTGTTTGCTGTTTGATATTTGACCATACAAAAACTTTATTCAAGTGTCCTATTAGTAATATTCTTTTACAGTTCAAAAATAAATAATTGCTTACACACTAAAAGTGGTACATGAGGCCTACTCAGTGAAAAAATGCACTCATGTCAAGTCAAGTCACCTTTATTTATATAGCGCTTTTTACAATGCAGATCAAAGCAGCTTTGCAGTGATAACAGGAAAATATGCAACAAAGTTTGTTTCGGCTGTACAGTAAATCTAGAAGAAAATAGTGTCAAATAGTACAGCTTAAAGCTACCACTGTGTAGGATTTTCTCTCATCTAGCGGTGTAATTGTACATGACTACCAACTGAATATGACTATTCAAACTGTCGTCCAGTCTAACAGTCTTATCTACTTTACAAACATTCCCACAGTAAAGGATGCTAACTGGAATTAGACATGAAGAAAGTAGGATAAAACAATAAACTTGTCTCATAAACAGAAGCATAGCCTACAAACAAACAGAGTCGTATTTTCTCAACTATCACCCCTCGAAGCTACCTTGAGCTCACCTCACACTGGAATTTTTCAAACACACACACTCGCACGCACGCACGCACAACACACACACACACACACACACACACACACACACACACACACACACACACACACACACACACACACACACACACACACACACACACACACACACACACACACACACACACACACACACACACACACACACACACACACACACACACAAGCCTTGCAAAACACAGTCTGATTAATCTTTTTGCCCTTAAACATCCAAGCAATGAGTCTTTTATGATTTATGTTATGACTCTTTGAAAAGAAACCGATGAAACTGTAGTTGGCGAAGATCCAGGGTGTGAAAAAGAAACTTAGCTGAAGGGGTTCAGGTGGGATATTGAGGTGGGTTCGTTCAGCTAATGATATATCTTCAGATCAGATCAGTTTACGTTTCAGAGTCTTTGACTAATCTAGCCTAGGGTTGACGTAATTATGCTCAAGTACAATATGATGGCTATAAAGGAGGAAACTCTTCCGTTTATGACACATAAATGGCAACTGAAAGCTCATTTGCTCTAAAACGAGGCTGAAAGATCCCTAAGGCCACATGTTAGCAACATGTCACAATAATATTAAACACAACATCAACAGTTTTGTGTTGACATCTAAAATGATCCTGTATGTTGAACCTATAAGAACTGTGTAGTCATAGGAAAAATATATTGCAAATATAATTGTACATTTTCTATAGGAAATCAGGCTTTCGGCTTTCCTGTAGCTCAGTGGTAAGATCATTGCGTTGTGGGTTCGATCCCAGGGGGTTACACATACCTATGTATACATGTATAGGATAATGCAATGTAAGTCGCTTTGGATAAAAGCGTCTGCCTAATCATAAATGTAAATGTAAATCAGCGGTACTAGTACACATTTTTTTTTTTTTTTTTTTTTTTTTTTTACTGTTCTAAGCAGTTTTAGTAAAAGACAAAATGTATATATGTATGTATTTTTTGACAGCTGCAACCTCTGTCGTATAGAAAATTACTGACAAATCTTATTTTATATCTTTAAGCCAACGTTTTCTTATGCAAGACCCTCTGTATTGTGTCTTTTATAAATGTTTCTTGCTTGTTTATGTGTAAGATCCCAGAGACTGTGAAAGTTCGACCTTGACCTCTATGTCTTTACACAGGCAAGCTCAGCTAATGCCTTGCATCACAATACATGGCACAGAAAAGAGAGTGTACCCCAAAAAGAGTAAGACTTGTCAAACAAAGTGCTGCATTATCAGCCTAAACTTTCAAACACATATGCATAATGCCAGCAAGCTGAAAACCCAACCGCCGCCTGTCTCTGTGATGCAGAATTCCCTTATCTTGCCCTTTCAGTCGCGCAGAGCAGAAAAGAGGTGGCCGTGTTTTTGTGTCCCCAATGTTATTCCATTGAGTTTTTCTGTGGATCGCTTTGACACCCCTTCTTTCACCCCACGCCAATCCTCCAGTTTTCCACCCTCCATTGTCCTCTCCATCTTTTATTCCCTAACCAGATTCGTCATGTATGTTTTTATAGGAGTGGGGGAGGACGTTTGGCATTTGAACAACGTTTGTTGTGTTGATGGACCAGCGGTGCCACACCATCCACACGAAGCTGGCCATTAAAAGAGCAAACATCCACATGAAGCCGTATGGAGCCACCACACAATCAAATTACTCTTCTTGTTCTTGCTTCTTTACTCCAAACATGTTTTCAGTTAGCTTGAAGGAAAAATGGTGACCTGTAAAGTCTGCCTTAAAGGGGTCTCGGGGTGACCGGATTATGTCATTCCTCTAATTTACTAATGAAATTATGAGCTGGGCTCTTGGCTCATCTATCACCCGCTGCGCTGGGGGTGTCTAAGACCGAGAGACCATTCCTGCAAACCTCAAGCTTTTGTTGTTTACTTTAATCTAATATACAAAAAATGATGTCTGAGAAGTTCTTAGACCTCCAACCACGCAAAATCACTTAAGCTTAAAAGGTTGCCATTGAATGTTTTTTTGTGTTTGTGTTATAGGCATCGAGATGGTAAATCCTATATCTAAATTGGTATATTTTTCTGAAAAACTCAACACCAAGATGCTAGCACTTAGCTAAGTTTGTTTTGAGTGGGGTTTAGCATGTTGCTACAGTATGTGGTTCCTCAGACCCTGGTAAAGAAAAGTGCACTTTTGTTGTACTTTAAAGAAGTACACTTATTTTAATGTGTTGACTAACATGCTAATTCACATGTACATGATATAAATTTTAACTGAAATGTTATTTGATATTACTTTTAAAATGAATATATTTTAAATGTAGGCCTAAAACTTCATCATTATGGAATACACGACATGTTTTAAAAGGAATGACCTTCAAGTGTATTTTAGTTTACCATAAATGCATATCAGTACATTCAGCAGTGACTTTTACCACATTTTACAGTATAAGCATTTTTTTTAATACATATAAAGATGTACTTAAAGGGGTAGCTCACCCAAAAATGTATATCCTCAAGTTCTTTCCAAACATGTATGAATTTCTTTCTTCTGCTGAACACAAGTCAATGGTTACAATGTAACACAACTGTTTGGTTACAAACATTCTTCAAAATATATTATTTTATTTTCCACATAACAAAGAAATTCATACATGTCTGGACCAACTCGAGGGTGAGTAAATTATACATTTTATGTATGTATTTGTTTGTTTGTTTAAATGTTGTTTGGATGGGTTTATTTATTTATTTAAAAGGCAGTCAAAAGTAGTCTGGCATCCTTTATCTCATTCCTTGGGCCTTTGGCAGCTGAATGAAGTGAAAGCTTGGGTGGTCAATTACTTGAAACTGGGATATTACTTTATTGTCTAGTCTTTATTTCGCTATAATTCTGCTCAATCACTGTATGTCAACATTTACTCACTAAACATTGGATGTCGGATAGACGTGCAGATCATGTCTATATTGGGTCCGTCGGTCCATGACCAATTCTGGGCATCTATTCAACGTCCAAACTAGGTCCACAATTTTGACGTCCAACCATGACCCAACTTGGACGTCATATTGACATTCAACATTTGACCTTTGAAATGGGTAATTTTTTGGACGTCTATGACAGGTGCAGGAAATTTACATGATTAATATCTAATATTTTTAATTTACAAATATCAACATTGTTGTTATCAACATGATTAATACATATGAATACAGATTATTAATAATTATTTAAGATCGTTTTCCAAACACATTTGATTGTCTCAGCACCAGGTGACAACTGGAGACGCAGTTTAATATAGTTTTCCTGTCGCTCAAACAGTGGAGCGCTGGTGCTTGCAACGCAAGATCATGGGTTCGATTCCCAGGGAAAGCAAGAACTGATAGGAATATAAATGTGTAATGCAATGTAAGTCACTTTGGATAAAAAGCATCTGCCAAATGCATAAATGTAAATACAATGGTACAGAAAACACGTCCTCCACACTTTTGAAACATGGGACTACAGTTAGAGAAGTTGTATGAAAACAACGTAAAATTGGTCTAAATTTGATGTTGGAAAGATGTCCACAAACGACCACATTTGGACTGTAAATAACCCTTACACGGAGGTCCCACGGATGTCAACATTAGACGTGCGGTAGATGTCGATAAAAGACGTCGTCTGGCGTTACAAAACAACCCCTTCATTGGACCGAAATTGAACGTCCAAAAATGTCATAGAAAAGACGTCACTCCGACATTGCGCAGTGGGTATATTTAAGCAGGAGTGTGCAGTTTTGTAGAGACTAGCAATAGCATGCTAGCTTTGAAAGCATAAGATCCATCCAAGCAACGTCATCTCGTAATTACGGTAGTCATGACGTGAACGCAGCAAAAACTCCTTATATTTTGTTGAAACACACACACTCTCTCTCTCTCTCTCTCTCTCTCTCTCTCTCTCTCTCTCTCTCTCTCTCTCTCTCTCTCTCTCTCTCTCTCTCTCTCTCTCTCTCTCTCTCTCTCTATGTGTATATATATATATACAGTCATGGCCAAAATTGTTGGCACCCCTGGTAAATATGAAAAAAATAAATCTGCATTATTTGTCCTTTTGATCTTTCATTCAAAAAATTGCCAAAATCCTAACCTTTCATTGAAGCAAGAGTATTGAAAGTGGGGCTAAATCACATTATGAAATAAATGTTTTTCTCCAAAACACGTTGGCCACAATTATTGGCACCCTTTTATTAAATACTTTTTGCAACCTCCTTTTGCCAAGATAACAGCTCTGAGTCTTCTCCTATAATGCCTGATGAGTTTGGAGAACACCTGACAAGAGATCAGAGACCATTCCTCCATGCAGAATCTCTCCAGATCCTGCAGATTCCCAGATCCATGTTGGTGCTTCTTCTCTTCAGTTCAGCCCATTCATTTTCTATAGGGTCCATAGAATGTTTGAAAAGTACCTGACACAACTGGCACTTCAAACGGGACGGGTTCTATGGTCAGATGAAACAAAGAAATAGCTTTTTACAGCCAGTTTTGATCATATTTACCAGGGGTGCCAACAATTTTGGCCATAACTGTATATATATATATATATATATATATATATATATATATATATACATATACATTTTTCTAATAT
Organism: Phoxinus phoxinus; assembly: GCF_949152265.1. Taxonomy (NCBI): domain Eukaryota; kingdom Metazoa; phylum Chordata; class Actinopteri; order Cypriniformes; family Leuciscidae; genus Phoxinus; species Phoxinus phoxinus. The sequence goes on along the minus strand of NC_136900.1, from coordinate 6,740,947 downwards.
TTACACCACTTATATCATTGATTGCTATCAGGATGTGAAAAGAGTTTCAACCAGTATAAAAAAGTATGAAAAAGAAAACCATTTTTATTGGTGTCTTAGTTTTTTCCCGACAAGTTGAATGAAAATATATACTCTGAATTGTTTGTTATAATTTTATTACAAATTCATTCATACCTTTAAAATGCCAATTTCCTAAGACAATCCATTACAGTTGCCAAAATCCAGCGTTGCCAACAGTAGTGAATAACATCACAATCAAGTCAAGTCACTATAAAAGTATTTATTTATATAGCGCTTTTTACAGTAAAAGTTTTACAGTTTTTTGTTTCAACGCAGCCACAACGCAGCCACAGGTCCTCCATCTGATCTGGATACGGCCTGGATCCTTAAAATTGCTTAAAATAGTTGTGATTGAACACTATTACAGTGCTCAATACATGTTTTCAGTGCTATGTCAAACTCCTGTAGGCCTACACTCCACTGCAAACAAATATTTTGACTTTGCAGAGCGTCATGAACAGGATGACCTTTGTAGTCCCTTCATTCTCAGCCTGGTTCAAATAAGGTATACTGTGCAGCACTTGGTTCTCTGTCTACCACCCGAGGACTCAACGTGTCTTAACAAACCTGTGAGAGCTTGTGCAGTTCTCAAGCACCATAGCGGTGAGAGGAGAAGACTGGATCTGCCCTGACGCCAAACACAGGAGAAAAGAGCAAATACAAAAGGGTTATGACGAGTAAAAGAAGTGTATCTCATTCTGTGAGCGCATTCTTGCTCAGAGGAAGCTCTTTAATAGCTCATGTTACTTTCTGGATGAAAGTTACTTCTGTTTCATTGAAGTAACTTTGTATCAGTCATTTCTCCTAAAATGCAATGGGAGAACCAAACAATAGAGACCAATGGGACAGTTTCAGCAAAATGATATCTTGAATCTGAGCACAGAGACATTGTAGAGATCTTTTCTAAATCTCTAGATGAAATATGTAAGATTATTATTATTATTTAGATGATTCAGGTTTTTTATGTCTCAGTAGAAAAATCTGAGATTGAAAATACTTCAGAAAAACTGTCCATTTGCTCACTTGCATTACTATTTATGAGAAACTGCTGTGATAAAAAGATTTGCTTTGTTCTTATTTGTTGGGATGTGATATTAGAGGGAAATTTGGTAACACTTTCTATGAAGACCATGCTTATAATGAATTATAGCTCCATACTATTATTTAAATTTATAAAGTATATTATAAATATAAATATAAATATATATAAAAATATATTTATAAAGATTCATTTTATGACCTATACTGCATTACAAGATAAGTTATAATTACATTTATATTATTTTTAGAGTTACTTATAAGTCATGCATTTGCTTTTTCAATGTGCATGCTCATTATACACTGTTTTTAAGCATTAGTCCGTCGTATGATTCCATGAAAGTGTTTATAAAGATACAAACGTACTCGGTTACTAACGTAACCTCGGTTCCCTTTCGTAGTCACTTCGAGTTACGTCGAAATGACGACGAATGGGGTTCGCTTAGAAGCCTATCATCTTCGAACAGTAATAAAACGAGCCAATGGCAAGCAAATGCCATGGGTCTGCTGAATTTGCATAGCGTAACTCCGCCCCACAGTGTGGGTATATAAGGAAGTGAGCCGGCAACATGCAGATATGTTTTCGCTTTCGGAGCCAAGAGCATTCTTCACTCCACAAGCCATTCTGAGATCATCTCTCTTCACTCTTCGAGACGAGCTACTCTTCAGAAGTGTTGGTGTGACGGCGAATTCCAGCGAGCTTCATATTGCCTGCCGATCTGCGCAGTGGTCTGCCAGTCGTGTGTCTCTCCCTGGGCGCTTCAGCACTGCTGTTTGAGTTTTATCTCTCTAAAAGAGCTGCACGCGGCGCGTCTTTTTAAAGACGGTTCGCCCGTGTGTTTCTGGGTGCGATACACAGATTAAATCAGCTGATGGGCACGGACGCTGTCTGATGTGTTTGGGCAAACGCACAGACAGCGTTCGTGGATGCGTCATGTTCTCATTGCGGGGACATGACCATCGCAATGTAACGATCGAGACTCGATGACCTCCTCGAGAGAGAGTCCCCTCATCCACACCCCGATCTATTCTCTCCGCAAGAGGGAATACTTCGGCTGGTGGCCAGGGTGATCAGAGGCTGCTGTGTGGAACCAACCCGACGATCTATCCTCGGTCCACACACTCCTCTTCACATTGCAACCCGTGTGGTATCCGGATGAGATCGCTGACCAGTCCCGGCCAGAGGTCGTGGGCTGGTCCAGCATTTCATTCGATGCCCCGGCAGATGAAATCTTGTCTATCGCCGCATCACAAGGTGGGCGTGAGTACGCTGGAGAAGACTCGGCTGTGCTGCCTCCTCCGGGTGTGCCAGCATTGCCCGAGTCTGAACCAGAACTCTGCCATGCTTCCCCGGGCAGTCGCGAGCATTTGGGCTTGTGTGGAACCCTCCGCCATGTCCCAAGTGCTTAAAGCTGATGATCGGTTTTTGGGGACGCACCGGCACACGTCGGCCCGCCCCCAATTCCTTTCTTCCTGGACGTGCATGAAGAGGTCATGAGATTACTCAGCGGCCTCTTCCGCCTTCTCTGCCCTCGATGAGGTCGCGGCCAGTGGGTACACTGGGGTTCCCCCTATGGAGTGTTCTGTGGCAACACAACTGTGTCCCCACAGCGCCTCCACTGGCGTGGCGGCCCTAAGCACCCACCCACCCCAAAGCATGTAGGTTTTTGTCTACTCCGGTGGCAGAGATCTATAGAGCTGCGGGGCTGGCTGCCACCTCACTGCATGCTATGCCCATCCTTCAGGTCTACCAGGCCAGGGGTGCTCATTGCTAATGCACGAGGGTAGGGCTGGTCCAGGGCTCTTGCAAGAGCTGCGTGCCGCCACCGACCTCGCTCTACGGGCGACGAAGGTGACCACACGCTCCCTGGGTCAGGTGATGTCCACATATGTGGTCCAGAGACAAAAACTGGCTTAGTCTGGTTGATATGGGCGAGGCTGAGCGAAGCCGCTTCCTCAACTCCCCATATCCCAGACTGGCCTCCTCGGCGGCGCAGTCGAGGACTCTGCCCAGAGTTCTCGGCTGCCCAGAGCGGACTGAGGCTCTGATCCCGCGGCCAGCTGCTCAGCCGCCGGCTCAGCTGCCTCATTCCGCTCGCCGCCGAGGGCGCCCTCCTGCGACACTCCCTGCCGGCCCTAGCAGCACCCTTCACCCAGGCCGTGCCATGGAGGTAGTCGCAGGAAGGCGCCCCAGCCCGTACCAGCCCCGCAGCAATGCGGTGCTCCCGTTACGGGCAGCTCAGAGATGGGTTGCAGTTCTTTCTAGGAGGTGGTTGCAGGGCCACTCCTTCCCCCGGTGGAGGGCCGGGGGAAAACCTCTTTTTCCAAAGAACTGTCTCTCCCATCTCTGAGCACACAGAGTTCTCGGACGACAGTGCGCGCCACCCTCGGGTCCCGCCACTCTCGCCCTCCTCTGTCACAGAGTTCTCGGATGACAGTGCGCACGCTCACGGGCCTCGCCACTCTCGTCCCCCTCTGTCGCCAGACCCCTGCCAGAGCACGCCCCTGTGGAACGCTGGTCCTTCCCTGGCCTCCTCTGGCAGGACGCGGCTAATGACCGTGCCCCCACACCGGGCCGCTATGCCACCCACGTCTGGGCCGGTCATTCCGCTTCGCTGCACCCCCGGGGGGACGTCTGTCGTTCGCATGACCCCGCTGGCACAGTCCGTGGGAGCCTGGTTAGAGCTTCCCCCCTGTCCCGCTGGCTCGCGCGAACCATCAGGCTCGGCTATGCGATTCAGTTCGCACGGTCTCCTCCCCGCTTCAGGGGAGTCCGCTTCACTATGGTCGGTGGCAATGCCCCTGTCATGAGAGTGGAGGTCGCCACCCTGCTGGCGAAGGGTGCGATCGAGACTGTCCCTCCAGCCGCAATGAGGTCCGGCTTCTACAGCCCCTACTTCATTGTCCCCAGGAAATCCGGTGGGTTACGGCCAATCCTGGATCTGCGCGTCTTGAACCGTTCCCTTCACAGGCTTCCGTTCAAGAGGCTCATGGCCAAGCGCATTTTCGAATGTGTGCAGCCACAGGATTGGTTTGCAGCGATCGACCTGAAGGACGCCTACTTTATGTCTCCATTTTTTCTCGACACAGACCGTTCTTGCGGTTTGCTTTCGAGGGGCAGGCATACCAGTACGCAGTTCTCCCATTCGGGTTGGCCCTGTCTCCTCGCGTCTTCACGAAGGTCGTCGAGGCAGCCCTTGTGCCGCTACGGCAGCACAGGGTTCGCATCCTGAATTATCTCGATGACTGGCTAATCCTAGCTCACTCTCGGACCAGGGTTGCGAACACAGGGACCTAGTGCTCCGGCACCTAGCCCGTCTGGGCCTTCGGGTCAACTGGGAGAAGAGCAAACTTTGCCCCGTGCAGAGGATCTCTTTTCTCGGTAGGAAATTCGACTCGGTCGCCATGTGCGCGCAGCTTACGAGCGAGCGCGCGCAGTCACTGCCGACTTGCCTGAGACAATTTGAGGGCAAGAGTGCGGTTCCTCTGAAACTTTTTCAGAGGCTCCTGGGGCATATGGCATCTGCAGCCGCGGCAACGCCGCTCGGATTGCTTCATATGAGACCGCTTCAGCACTGGCTTTGCGATCGAGTCCCGAGGTGGGCATGGCGTCAGGGCACGTTCCAAGTACCAGTTACTCCGACCTGCCATCAGACCTTCACCCCGTGGACGAATCTCAGCTTTCTCGGGCCGGAGTGCCCTTAGAACGAGTTTCCAGGCATGTTGTTGTCTCAACGGATGCCTCCTCCACGGGCTGGGGCGCCATGTGCAATGGACATGCTGCCGCGGGCTCCTGGACAGGACCCCACCGCCTATGGCATGTCAATTGCCTCGAGTTGCTGGCAGTACGTCTCGCTCTGCACCGCTTCCGGGCGCTGCTCAAGAACCAGCACGTACTAGTCCCATCAGACAATACCGCGACAGTAGCGTACATCAACCGACAAGGTGGTCTACGCTCCCGCCGTATGTCGCAACTCGCCCGCCACCTCCTCATATGGAGTCAGAAGCATCTGAGGTCGCTTCGAGCCATTTATATTCCGGGAGACCTGAACTGTGCAGCCTACGAGCTCTCACGGCTTCAGCCTCTTCCGAGAGAATGGAGACTCCATCCCCAGGCGGTCCAGCTGATTTGGGATCAGTTCGGGGACGCACAGGTAGACCTGTTTGCCTCCCACGACTCGTCCCACTGCGCCCAGTTTTACTCCCTGACCGAGGGCACGCTCGGCACGGACGCTCTGGCGCTCAGCTGGCCCCGGGGCCTCCGCAAGTATGCGTTTCCCCAGTGAGCCTTCTTGCACAGACCCTGTGCAAGATCAGGGAGGACGAGGAGCAGGTCATATTGGTTGCGCCGCACTGGCCCACCCGAACCTGGTTCTCCGAACTTGTACTCCTCGCGACAGCTCCTCCCTGGCCAATTCCTCTGAGGAAGGACCTCCTTTCTCAGGGACGGGGCACCCTTTGGCACCCTCGTCCCGATCTCTGGAACCTCCACGTGTGGCTCCTGGACGGGACGAGGCAGGTTTGAGTACCCTACCACCAGCGGTGGTGGCTACCATCACTTCCGCTAGAGCGTCGTCCACTAGGCATGCCTACGCGTCGAAGTGGAACCTCTTCGTCTCTTGGTGCTCTTCTCACTCAGAAGACCCCAGATCATGCCCGATCGGTGTCGTGCTTTCCTTCCTGCAGGATGGGTTGGAGCGAAAGCTGTCTCCCTCCACCCTGAAAGTGTATGTTGCCGCTACCGCCGCACATCACGACGCAGTCGAAGGTAAGTCCGTGGGAAAGCACGACCTGGTCATCAGGTTCCTGAGAGGAGCGAGGAGACTACATCCTCCTCGCCCTCCTCTCGTTCCCTCTTGGGACCTCTCAGTGGTTCTAACTGCCCTGCAGAGTGCTCCCTTTGAGCCTCTGCAATCAGTGGAGCTTAAGTTCCTGTCAATCAAGACAGCGCTCCTGGTTGCATTGGCCTCCATCAAGAGGGTAGGGGACCTGCACGCATTTTCTGTAGACGAAGCGTGCCTGGAATTCGGGCCGGCCTTCTCTCACGTGATCCTGAGACCCCGGTCTGGATATGTGCCCAAGGTTCCCACCGCCAGGTGATGAACCTGCAAGCGCTGCCCCTGGAGGAGGCAGACCCAGCCTTGGCATTGCTCTGTCCAGTACGCGCCCTCCGTGCGTACGTAGACAGAACGCAGTGTTCAGGACCTCAGACCAGCTCTTTGTCTGTTATGGTGGGAAGCTGAAGGGAAAGGCTCTCTCCAAGCAAAGGTTGTCTCACTGGATAGTGGACGCCATTGCTTTGGGTTACCAGCAGCAAGGTCGACCGTGCCCCCTTGGTGTGACGGCCCACTCCACCCGGAGTGTGGCCTCCTCTTGGGCTCTAGCGCGTGGCGCCTCGCTAACAGACATCTGCAGAGCTGCAGGCTGGGCGACACCCAACACATTCGCCAGATTCTATAATCTCCGAGTGGAGCCAGTGTCCTCCCGAGTACTCGCTTCAACCAGCCGGTGCTAGGACCCGCTCAGGTGTCTTCGCTTGCTCGCCATTCCACTCCACGGACTGGATACGTGCGATATTCTCCTCAGGTGAGCCTGATAAGCCCTGAGTTCCTCCAGCGCTGTTGACGTCAACGCCAGAGTTATGCCTCCGGCAGCTTTCGCGTTGGCTAGGTGCCACCATGTGCATGGTTCCCCCGCTGGGTGACCCCCACGTGTGTATTTCCACTGTAAGCCTCCTTCGAGCATGTGTCTTTCCCTTGGCAAGCCAGTCTGCCACCCCTGGGGTTGAAATATTCCACCCTACGGGCTGGACACCCCAGTGTTCTCCGTATGCACCCCCCTCCGGGTCATATGTGTTTTCTTAAGTCCCCCCCCCCTTCGGGCGGGCACTGATTGCATATTCCACTGTGATATGCTTCCCAGTGTACCTTGGTATTCCTGTGTTAAGTAGGAGTCCTTCGTCCGTGCTAGTCTCACGACAGGGAGCTCAGACTTACGCAGGGCACTGGAAGACAGCCGAGGTGGCGTGATTGGACTGGGAACCCCATTCGTCGTCATTTCGACGTAACTCGAAGTGACTACGAAAGGGAACGTCTCGGTTACGGATGTAACCCTCGTTCCCTGAGTAGGGAACGGAGACGTTACGTCTTCCTGCCACTTCCGCTGTACCGCTGGAACAGCCTGAGTTCAGCTTGGCTCCTTCAGCGAAGAAACATATCTGCATGTTGCCGGCTCACTTCCTTATATACCCACACTGTGGGGCGGAGTTACGCTATGCAAATTCAGCAGACCCATGGCATTTGCTTGCCATTGGCTCGTTTTATTACTGTTCGAAGATGATAGGCTTCTAAGCGAACCCCATTCGTCGTCATTTCGACGTAACGTCTCCGTTCCCTACTCAGGGAACGAGGGTTACATCCGTAACCGAGACGTTCTCTCTAGGAGAGGGAACGAGTACTGCGTCGAAGACGCTACGGGAAAGATATTTATTTTTCGAGATTGAAGCCTAAAAATTAATCCTTAATTTTGTAAATTTTGTAAAACGCTTTTCTGTAGCATACAACCTTAGGCGGAGCAAATCACGCGCCCATTGGCTGCTCCGCCAGAAAAGCACAGCCTATGCAAGGCCAGTGACGCTGACCAATGAGGGCGCTTCGTGCCCTTCCGCGTCATCTCCCGCCGAAACGGGCGTGGTCTAGGCCTATAAATACAAGCATAGCTGTCTCCCACTCTGATTTTCGTCACTGAAGCGACGCAGCGTGGGCACGCACAGCCTGAGACGCAGTACTCGTTCCCTCTCCTAGAGAGAACCGAGGTTACGTCAGTAACCGAGTACGTTCTCTTACGTAGAGTTCTCTCCTACTGCGTCGAAGACGCTACGGGAACCCCTGTAACATGCCGTGCGTGCTCTTGGACCGACACAGACACTCTGGGATCTCACGCCACCCTGGCGGTTTATGTAGGCTACTACCGACGTGTTGTCCAAACGGACCAGGACGTGGTGCCCTTTTATCCGGGGACAAAAACGCCTCAGCGCAAAGTCCACCGACATAATTTCCAGGCAGTTTATGTGCGGTAGTTCGACTCGTTCTGCCCACTGGCCAAAGAACGGTCTGCCGTCGAGCAGCGCTCCCCAGCCCGAGGTGGACGCGTCCGTGGACACCACCTTCAGGCTCGAGGAAGTGCCCAGGCTTACACCTGACCGGTACCAGTCTGACGCTCTCCATGGTGTCAGGGCTGAAATGCATTCCTGATTGACCTTGAGGCGATAGCGACTGTGAACCCATGCTCGGCGCGGTACGCGCACTCTCAGCCAGAACTGCAGTGGGCGCATGCGCAGCAGGCCCAGTTGTAGTACTGTTGAGGCTGAGGCCATGAGGCCTAGCATTTTCTGAAATCTCTTGAGCGGCACTATATGGCCGCTGCAGAAGGATTTCGCCATTTGCAGGGTGTTTCGCCTGCGCTGTGATGACAGCCGTGCTGTCATAGACAGCAAGTTCAGATTCAGTCCTAAAAAGGAGATCCTTTGACTGGGAAACAGTGAACTTTTCTCCCAATTGACTCTCAGACCTAAGCACTCGAGGTGATTGAGTATTAGTGTCTTGTGGCGAGCGAGCTCTGAAGACGATTAAGCCAGAATCAGCCAATCGTCCAAACAGTTCAGAATTCGAACGCCCTGGAGTCTCAGGGGTGCCAGCGCCGCGTCCATGCACACTGTAAATGTACGAGGTGCTAGGGATAGGCCGAATGGCAGGACTGTGTACTGATATGCCCGGCCCTCGAAGGCGAATCTCAAAAATCGCCTGTGACGTGACGCAATTTGTATGTGAAAATACGCGTCTTTCAGATCTATTGCCATAAACCAGTCTCCTCGGCGAATCTGCGCGAGGATCTTTCTGGTCGTGAGCATTCTGAACTTTCGCTTTGTTAGCGCTTTGTTCAGATGCCTCAGATCTAAAATGGGTCTGAGACCCCCGTCTTTTTTCGGTACCAGGAAATATCTGCTGTACAGACCCCCTTCGCTCTGAGCTTGAGATAAAGGCTCTATGGCCCCTTTGCTCAATAGCTTCGCTATTTCGGCGCGAAGTAGACGGGGAGGGCGTCGATGAAACTGTAGCGAATAGCCTCTTTTTATAGTCTCTAGCACCCATTCTGAGACCCCGGGAAGTCTTTCCCATGCATCTGCACGCGTGACTAGGGGTTGAATGTAATCTGGGCCCTGGTCGCGAAATGGCGGCGACACGAGAGCAACCGTGTGCTGTAACATGGACGCCGTGGCGTCTGAGGCGGGGGGCATGTTTAACACAGTATGCATCCCGCGCGCGCTCGGCTCTCTGAGTTGAGAGAGAGCGCGCGGGGCGAGCCCTGTAGGGCTCGTTATATTTGTGAATAAATGTGGGCGCATGGTAGCGGGTACATTTATAACACCGGGAATACTGTGTTTGTGAACTGACTGACCGTTCGTTAGTTTCGTTTTTACAGAAACCGCGGAACGTGCAGTGTGTAGTGGTTGTGGGCACTGGGCAGTGGGCACGCTCACTACATGTAAAGCACAACCGACATGAGTCGATTTTATTTGTGCAAACCCTGTGTTGAACGGGGCTGTGCTTGTGTGAATGAATGGGCACTCGGTGGGCATTGCAGTTACACACATTACACCATCGGCCGTGGCCGGAACACCAGAAATTAAACTCTTTTTTAGATTTATCTGGGTCGCCGTGAAAACAGCGTTTGTGTGCAGGCAAACGGGCTTTACGGCCGGTTTGTTGGCTGCTGAATACACTGGTACAAACACGGAACTTAGGGCTGTACAAGCGGGAATCTTTGGTGGAAGTCCGGCCGCAGCGGGACCCGAACACCGTCTTTTTCCTAGCAGGGCTAGGATGGCGCTGAGGCCTCGGGCTTGAGTGAGATCTTGGGCCGAGGACCACGCGGTGGCGGGCGGCGTCCGGCGGAGCGAGACCGTGGTCTCTCTTGGGCCTGTTGCTGCTGGGCTGGCGCGGCGGGCGCGGGGCGCTGCTGAGTTCAGGGAGGCGGCTGTTTAGGGCGGCCTGTTGCGGAACTGGAGCGCTTTGGCAGGAAATGTCTCATGGCCTGCGAAGTCTTCTGTACCTCGGCGAATCGGTCTGCGAAGTCCTTCACGGACGATCCGAAGAGGCCAGTCGCTGAAACGGGAGCGTCGAGGAACGCAGAGCGCTCTGACTCCGCCATTTCAGAGAGAGTCAGCCACAAATGTCTCTCGGAAACAGTAGAGGCCATAATCCTGCCGATGGCGTGTGCGGCGGACTTTGTAGCGTGAAGAGCTAGGTCCGTGGCGCTACGCAAGTCCAGAACATTGATCGCGCCCGGGCCTTCCTCGTCTAGCTTGCGGAGGAGGTTGGCCTGGTGGATTTGAAGCACCGCCATGCTGTGCAGCGCCGATGCAGCTTGTCCGGCGGCGGAGTACACGCGGCCGTTCAAAGCTGACGACGTGCGGCAAGCTTTGGATGGTAGGACTCCCTTAGCCCACCGTCCAGCAGAGGGTGGGAAAAGGTGAGTCGCTACAGCCTCCTCGACCGGAGGGAGAGCATGGTAGCCTCTGTCTCGAGCACCGTCCACAACGGAGAATGCTGGCGAGGCAGAGGTACGTACCCTGGCTGAAAATGGCGCCTTCCACGATTTCGCCACCTCTTCGTGAAGCTCAGGAAGAAACGGGGCGTGTCTGGAGGGGGGCGAAGCGCGGTCTCCAGAGAGGAAGCATCCATCCAGCCGGTTGAAAGCAGGCTCTTCGGGCGTCGACCAATCGAGGCCAAGGCTCGACACGGCCTGTGTGAGCAGACGCATCAGCTCTGCCTCGATGCTGATCTTCCCTCCTCGGCGTTCCGGAACAGCGGGGGAGGGGAGGTCCACGGAGCTCGCCCATCCCTCGCTCCCCGAAGCGAGAAGCGAACAGCAGTCGTCATCCCCCTCAGATACGGCTTGCTGGTCGTCTTCCATGACGGATAAGGCGGCGGGCTGCGGCCGTTGTCCGTCGGAGAGCGACTCCAATGAAGCAGTGAGAGGGAGGTTCCGGGACCCGCTGAGCGCGGCGCTTTTTACGGCGCGGCGCTACAGGGGGTGGGTGAGCAGCTTCTGCGAATGATGCAAGGCGAGTCCGCAGAGTCGCGATGGGCATCATGTCACAGTGATGGCAGCCGCCATCACCGAGAGAGATAGCTGCATGTTCCTCGCCCAAGCAGGAAACACACACCACGTGGTGGTCCCCGTCGATGAGCACGGCTCGGCAGGAGCCGCAGGAATCACGAGGCATCTTTAGAAAGACACTCGTTTTGCTCTTTCTGTGAGAAAAAAATGTGTGACGCAGTAGGCGAACACACACACAAAACACACACAAAGTGAAAGGATATTCCACGCCGGAGAAGCGCAGCAGGGAACGGCGGCTGAAAGCGGCGAAGTCGGCGGCTTCAGATAAAGGGCTCGTCCTGCTGAGATGCTTGTTCCAAACGGCTGTGGCGGCTCGAATCCAGTCCTCCTACGTAGAGCCCTGCATTTCAGCCCGAGCCCGACGGGCCCCGACTTATTTACGCTCCTAGGGCCGGGCTTCGGGCCAATTTTCACGTCATAGTTCACACGCGGGCCGGGCCTCGGGCCTGTTTTATGCTTATCCTTCTTTTTATAGCCTATTTCAGACATTTATTAAAATTAAATATGAGAAGTTGACGATGGAAAAACAAACATAGAAAGACGTTTTAAACCTATCACACTGACATATGACTGACACATGACAGTCTGCTCGCGCTCGCGCACAAACACACGCACGCACACATGTTTCCCGGCGGCACGACCCAAGATTTGCGCGACCGGCGCGCTGTTTTTAGTGTCCCCGCCAGCAGCAGAAGTATAGCGAGCGTGACTTCAGCGCAGCTGGAATAGTTCAAGAAAAAAGTACGACTGGATTAAAACCTTCCTCTGTGGATGCTGTGATTTTTCCTCACGATGCTCTGTAAGAAACTGTTCTTAGCCATGTTAGGGGGCTGTCTTGTTGGTTTTCGTTTGAAAACGACTTTATTTTCATCAGTCTGTTGGAAACTATTGGAAATAAGAATGGCCATGTTCTGTAGTGAAGACTTGATTTTTGAGGTAAGATAATCTGCATGTTTGTTTTTAATTTAATGCCATTTATTTGATTTGTTTAGATTGTAGGCTATAGCTCATTTCGTTTGCGAGCGCTGTTGCGACTGTGAGCAGCAGAGCAGTTTGCCTCAGCTTTTAAAAAATGATAATAAACGTTTAAACTATAACTGTCTATGTGTGATATGCTTAAGGTGTTTTATGGATTTTATTGTAGCCAAGTAAAGTGTTGATTTGAGAGGCTAAATGGATCAAACATGTTTATCTCACTGTCGGCTGCTTGGTCGTCAATAAAAAAATAAAAATAAACCGAACATTTGTCTAAATTAACTTAATAAAGAAATGAAAAGAAACATAACTAAAAAAAAAAAACGGACTCATTTTAATGGCTGCAAATAGCTAGTTTGCCCTAGGCCAGGCTACAGCTGTGTATATAAAAAAAAAAAAAAAAAACGGGCTCAGGTCGGACTCGGGCTGATAATTATGATGAGCTGTCGGACACGGGCCGGGCTAGGGCCTGAGCGTCTCAGGCCAGGGCCGGGCTAGGGCCTAGATTTGAGGCCCGTGCAGGGCTCTACTCCTACGATGCGTGTTGCTTCGTGAAGAATAGAAAATCAGAGTGGGAGACAGCTATGCTTGTATTTATAGGCCTAGACCACGCCTGTTTCGACGGGAGATGACGCGGAAGGGCGCGAAGCGCCCTCATTGGTCAGTGTCACTGGCCTCGCATAGGCTGTGCTTTTCTGGCGGAGCAGCCAATGGGCGCGCGATTTGCTCCGCCTAAGGTTGTATGCTACAGAAAAGCGTTTTACAATATTTACAAAATTAAGGATTCATTTTTAGGCTTCAATCTCGAAAAAGAAATATCTTTCCCGTAGCGTCTTCGACGCAGTAGGAGAGAACTCTACGTATGAGAACTATAATGTTATTATATTATGTTACAATTACTTTTTCGTCATTTAGATTTCTGTCAAATAAGTGAATATATTGTTATTAATAGCCATGCTGTGTTCTTATAAATACTTTTTATGAGTGATAATACAGTTACTAACTTCTATAAATGCATCATTGATGGCTTTAAGTAAAGTTAAAACATAGGATGCAACTTTCTTAAAACAAATGTTAATAAATCACGAAGATGGGATCATTATACATTTTTACGTTGTTTACTTGTAAATGTTACTAATGAACAATAATTCCTGTGATTAATAGTTCCTTAATGGAGGTCTCAGATTTTCATTTAAGTATGAACTTGGTCTAAGATGTTTCTCGATAAAAAAAATGTGATTAATTTGATGTGACATTTTGGCATTCTTATTGAGATTTTTTTGTGGCTTTTGTATGTTGAGCACAAATCTGAGCACAGTTTGAGACATTGTTGAGATCTCTTTTGGCAAAAGGAAATGTGTGAGATTACAGTATTGGGCACTTTTTGTGAACGCAGAAGCAAAGTATCGATTTTCTCTCAATGTCTGTGAGAACAATGAGAATAAAAATATCTCCTTAGGGATTTTTCTTGTGGCTCAGCATGTCACATATCTCAGTGAGAATTAATGTTGCTCAGGAGAATGAATGGATGTCTCTCAGATATGTTAATTTATTAACTTTTGGATGTTTCTCCCAAAACTCCTGCATATAAAATCAAAACACTAAAGGTCCATTGACACGAAGAACATTAATTACAAAGATAAAAAGATATTCATATTTATTATATACACACTGCAGTTATTTCGTCTCAGTTATGGATTCTGATTGGCTGTTGAGATGTTATCTGAAATTCAGTGAAAGTATTTTTTTTCTCAGGAGACAAATTGGAGAATCAAGAAAATTGAACAAGAATTTGTAAACATTAAAGAGATTTTTTAAAGTGTAAGTAATTAGGGAGCTTTCACAATGCAACATGTGATGCAGAAACACATCAGCGTACAGATCTGTTACTTGCATTGCCATAACAAGCTCTTGAAAATGGGCCCCCATTTGATTGCGTCTCACGCTGGCGGTCGGGGAGTATGTGCAGTCATTTTTAATGAGCGAGGGGCCTCTTCGCAGTGAGTGCTGAATTGTACCTGACTAATTTGTGTGTGGAGGGACGTGCTACGCACTGGGCTGCATGCGCAAGGGATCTTTGTATCCGAGGCGGAGGCCGAGGTCGACCTCGCGGGGCTCTGCTAGGGGCTGGAACAAAAGCCACGGCGGGATAATCCACCCTGGGACAAAGTGTGTGATTAACATGAGAAAGCGGCTCGGCTTGGCACTGCTGCCTTGGGCGGAGAGAGAGAGGAGTGGTGGTCTACCAGCATTTGAGGGGAGAGACTTTGGAGGCACAGATTAATGCACCGATGCGCAAACAAAAAGGCCTCGAAGGTGGTTCTGTTGATCTAAGACGGTTTCAGAAGTTGTCGGGAGAAATGTCCCTTCTTGAATTCCAAACAGAAAGTAAACGGATGCAGTTTGGTATCGATGAGTGAGAGACTCGGATCTATCACAGATCCCCAGTCCTGCTGTGATGACTAAACTGATCCATTGAGTGGCTGTTGTCCTAAGCCCCCAGCATGTAGATTTCCCCCCTTTCACAAACTTTCTTGGTCCTGCAAATTAAGAGGATGAGCCGAGCTCTGCTATGTAAACCCCCTCCACCTCCCGGGTCCCTGGTTTGGAGAGTCACAAGTAGCATTTGTTTTGTCTAGGAATAAATATCCTCTCAGTAAATCTCTCAGTCTTGTCTGAGAGCATTTGATGTGTTGAAGGACCCTATCAGATGTCATAGCAGATGCTGCGATTTACGTTTTTTATCATCAACATATTCTCCCAGAATCTCTGTGGCTTCATCCTCATTTCCATACAACCAGTAAAGTAGCTTTTGAGTGAAGTAAGTTACCACAAATGATTGGCCACCAAAAATTTTATTTTTGGCAGAAATATTTCCCTTTAATGTATGTTTTGTATGTTACTATAATGGTAAAACACCAGTACTCAAGGGGGCGATAGAGTCCAAAGCCTGTAGCAATATAATTGCGATAATAGCTTATTTCCGCCATGGAATAAAATATTAAAATACAAAAAAAGATTATATTACAATTCTTACTTTTTCCTAGTTGAAACTAGTGTTTTTGCTAGTTTCAGCCTAACGCAGTTATCATTTTCACGTCCTGCACCACATTGTTTATATTTTTTGCGCCCATTTGTGCGCCCATGGGCTGCTGGTCTGAAAACCAGGTGTGTTCAGGCGCATTGTTGGCGAGTTGCTATTTTGAGGCAACTGAAATACTGAAACTGAGGCCCAAAATGTTTTTGTTATTTAAAGAGTGCATTAGTAATGTGCGCATATACACTGTAAACATGAAAACATAGATTTTATTTATATCTAATTAATAAAAATAAGGCAACAGATTACAAGCAATATTATTAATTAAATGTAACAAATTTACTGAAGGAGAAAACCATAATTAAAGTCACAATTATTGAGATGAGTATGTGTTTTAGTTGGGCTCTTCACCCTTAAATTATTAACTTTAAGTTTTGTTTGGATCCTGTACATGAGTTATAACAGCCAGATGAACAAAGAGAAAAGGTGATCTGATGGTGTTGGTTGTGTTTTAACATAATCATTATTTCACAATCATTTGGCCTGAATCACTAAACTCATATAGAGTCCAATTCATGAGTTAGGTTAACTTTATTAACTATAGCAGTACTGGCCTTGTACACCATAATATTATTAACTTTTACAATGTAATCCAAAATAATTTCTATAAAGTTTCTCTTGTTCAAAAAAGAGACACACAGACATCAAGAATCTGCCTGTGAATCTCAACAATGGTGACATTTATAAAGCATGTTGCAGTGCATTCTGGGTTGCACCAATCAAAACTCATTCATGGCTCCCATCATGCATTGCTGCATGAATAAATAATAAGCTTATGATCGGAGGTGATCTGTTTGTCACCATTGCTGAGATGAATACGCTAAATGTTAATGTCTGTGTGTGCCTTAAAAAAAAATTGTATATATATTTTTTATATTTATTTTTATTGATTTGATCGTTGATCATTGAAAAGGCTAAAAATATTATGCAGCTAAAATTCTCTTCGTTCATCTGGCTTTTGTAACTCAAGTACAGCAGCCAAACAAAACTTAAATTAATAATTTAAGGGTGAAGAGCCCAACTAAAACACACACTGGTATCCATAATGGTGACTTTAATTATGGTTTTCTCCTTCAGTGATTCTGCTTGTTAACATCAGGTGTCTTCAATGTTGGCAATAACATATATTTTGTAATTTTTACTCATTTTAAATGGTTAACATTTAAGGAATTAATTTGATTAATTATTACTCAATTATAATTTGTTATATTTAATTAATAATATTGCTTGTAATCTGTTGCCTCATTTTTATTAATTAGATATAAATAAAATCGTACTCGGTTACTAACGTAACCTCGGTTCTCTCTAGAGAGAGGAACGAGTACTGCGTTGTCGTAGCAACGCATTGGGGAAAATCCTTTTCCACGAGAATACTGAAGCAAAAAATTATCCTTAATTTTGTATGAATGTAAAGCGCATTGCCACAGCATACAGACCTAGGCGAGACAGCTTGCGCGCCTATTGGCTGCTGTGTGGCAAATGCTTAAGCCAATCAAGCGAGCCCTAGAGTGACGTCACACCCAATGAGGGCACTTCGCGCCCTCCTGCGTCACGTCCCGCCGAAACGGGCGTGGCTTAGGGCTATATATTTCGCTCACAGGCTTATGAACTCTGATTTTTAAAGCGAAAACAACCAGAGCGCATACACGGCAAGAAACGCAGTACTCGTTCCTCTCTCTAGAGAGAACCGAGGTTACGTTAGTAACCGAGTACGTTCTCTTACGAGAGATACTCTCGCACTGCGTTGTCGTAGCAACGCATTGGGGAACACCCTGTAAGACGCCGTGTGTGCAGTGATCCGACACCATAGACCCAGAGCACTGAGCTGGGGTTCATATAGTACACAATCACCTGTAGGACTCACAGAGAATCCTGAAAGAGGTGGGTTCTAACCACCATCTCTCACAAAAATTGACTGCGCTTAGCAGATCAGTACAAAGATGACTGCACTTAGCAGATCAGTACACAATTGACTGCGCTTAGCAGATCAGTACAGAATTGACTGCACTCAGCAGTTCAGCATAATAATGCCATGAAATGACGACTGAATTTCAGTCTAACAGACACGGTTATCAAACCGATAATATCTTGGCCTGTAAGGCGGGTATCTCGAGGTTATAAAACCTGATAAATGTAGACGGTGAGGCCCAGCCTGCCTCCATACAAATATCCTGTAAGGCAATCCCACTCGACCAAGCCCACGAAGAAGCCATACTTCTCGTGGAGTGCGCTCTAACACCCAAAGGGCACTTAATGCCCTTGGAAGCGTACGCTAGGGCTATAGCGTCCACTATCCATCTGGATAGGCTCTGTTTCGAAGTGGCCAATCCCTTAAGACGGCCACTGAACGAAACGAAAAGCTGCTCTGTCTGTCTGAAAGCAGACGAGCGCGACACATAAGCTCTCAATGCCCTCACTGGGCAGAGAAAATTTCCGTCCATGTCATCCCCGGTGAACGGAAGGGCAGACAGGGAAATAACCTGCGCCCTAAACGGTGTGCAGGCGGTGCTGGCTAACTTCATCACGGCTGGGAACCAAGGTTGATTCAACCACAGTGGGGCTATCAGCAGCACTGAGCATCCTTCCTCCCTGATCCTTTCCACCACTTGGGTCAGGAGGGAGACAGGGGGAAAAGCATACAGAGGACGGCGCGGCCACTGATGGGCCAGGGCGTCCTTGCTTTTTGAGAAAAACTCTAGACAGTGAGCGTTCTCTGGAGACGCAAAGAGGTCTACTTCCGCTCTGCTGAATTTCTTCCACAACAGTTGCACTGTGTGTGGGTGTAACGACCATTCTCCTGCCGGAACGCGGTTCCTGGACAGTACATCTGGTCCAACATTCAGGTGCCCCGGCACGTGCGCCGCCCTTAGTGAAAGGAGGTTGCAGCACGCCCATATCAGAAGGCATTCGGTCAGCCTGTACAAAGACAGGGACCTGAGGCCGCCCTGGCGATTTGTGTATGATACCACCGACATGCTGTCTGAGCGTATCAGTACATGGCAGCCCATAATTAGGGGACGAAAGCGAGTGAGTGCTTTGCACACTGCTAACATCTCGAGGCAGTTTATGTGGAAGAGCTTTTCTCGCTCTGACCAAAGGCCAAACAGTGGTCTGCCCTCGAGCAGCGCTCCCCATCCTGCGTTGGATGCGTCCGTAGACACCACCCTCAGACTCGAGGAAGTCCCCAGGCTTACACCTGACAGGTACCAGTCTTTTGACTTCCAAGGTTTCAGAGCTGCAACGCAAGCTTGATTGACCTTGAGGCGAAGCCGACCGGTGGCCCATGCTCTGCATGGCACCCACCCTTTGAGCCAGATCTGCAGTGGGCGCATGCGCAGCAGGCCCAGCTGGAGTGCTGATGAATCCAGTCCCAGAAAATAAATATTCTGTTTGGGGGATAGCAAACTCTTTTCCCAGTTTACTGTGAGACCGAGATTCTCGAGGTGACTCAGCAGCAGGGCTCTGTGCGCCACTATCTCTGAATGAGATTGGGCTAGAATGAGCCAATCGTCCAAATAGTTCAGCACTCGAACACCCTGCAGTTTGAGGGGAGCGAGTGCTGCGTCCATGCACTTCGTAAATGTACGGGGTGCTAGAGACAAGCCGAACGGCAGGTACTGGTATGCCTGGCCCTCGAAGGCGAATCTCAAAAATCGCCTGTGACGTGACGCAATCTGTATTTGAAAATACGCGTCCTTTAGATCCACTTACACGAACCAGTCTCCCTGGCGAACATGCGCGAGGATTTTTCTGGTCGTTAGCATTCTGAACTGGCGTTTCACAAGCACTCTGTTCAGCTGCCTCAGATCTAGTATGGGTCTGAGACCCCCGTCTTTTTTGGGTACCAGGAAGTATCTGCTGTAAAGCCCCCCTTCGCTCTGAGCCTGAGATAAAGGTTCGATAGCCCCTTTTCTCAGATGTTTCTGAATTTCGGCACGAAGTAGATGTGCTACATTCGAATCTACCGAAGTCTCGACGCGCGCCTTGTGGCGGCGAGGGCGTCGGCGAAACTGCAGCGAATAGCCTTCTTTTATGATGTTTATCACCCATTTTGAGACCCCGGGAAGCTTCTCCCATGCATCTGCACGTGTAGTCAGGGGCTGAGTGAAAAGCGCGCTCTGATCGACTCGCGATACAGCGGCTTTCGTGAGCTGTGACAGAAATGTCTCGCTCGCAACATCTGAGGCCGGGGCCGCGCTGATGACAGCGGGCAGAAAATCCGCGCTCGACCCCTCGACAGCATTTAGGCGGGAGAGGGAGAGGGAGGGCTGGACGGGCTCTGTAGGAACCGTGATGCTTGTGTGGGGACGTGGGCACTGGGGACCGGGCACGTTTACCACCTTTATAGCATCGCTCGCCGGAGCGGAGCGCCTGCACGCAGGTTTCGTTTTTACAGAAACCGTGCGAAGAGCAGGAGGTAGCATTAGTGGGCACTGGGTAGTGGGCACGTGTGCTACGTTTAACGCGCAATCGAACTGGGTCGATTTTATGTGCGCGGGCCCCGTGTGTGGGGCCGTGTTTGTGTGTAGGGATGGGCACATTACAGTGGGCAGTCTTACTACACATGAAACACCATCGGCCGTGGCCGGGACACCAGAAAATGCGCTCTTTAAAGGATTTATCTGGGTAGCCGTGAAAACGGCTGTTGTGTGCAGGCAAGCGGGCGATGAGACCTGCTTGTTGACTGCAATGATCGCTGGAACAGTCACTTCGCTTGGGACTGGGCGAGCGGTAAGCTTCGGTGAGGGTCTGGCCGCAGCGGGACTTGAACACCGGCGCTTTCCTAGTAGTGCTAGGATGTCTTCGGGGGCTCTGGCTTCAACGCGATCTTCGGTCGCGGGCCGCGCGGCGCGGGGCGGCGACTGGAAGAGCGAGAGCGCGGTCTCGAGCTCTGCGTCTGGCGGCGTTGAGATGAGGAGCTGGGCGGCGGTCTGGGCTGTGAACTCTGAGCAGGCGGTTTCGCACGGCCTGCTGCTGAGTTGGAGCGCTTTGGCAGGAAGTGCTTCATCGCCTGGGTCGCCTTCTGCACCTCAGCATACCTGTCGGTGAAGTCCTTCACCGAGGTCCCGAGGAGGCCAGCAGGGGAGAGCGGGGCGTCGAGGAACGCGGTCCGTTCTGCCTCTGGCATGTCTGAGAGCGTTAGCCAGAGGTGCCTCTCAGACACGGTGATCGCCGCCATACTCCGTCCGATGGCTTGAGCCGCAGACTTTGAAGCGCGAAGAACCAGGTCTGTAGCGCTTCTCAGATCCGCCACGCAGATCGCATCGGGCCCGTTCTCGTCCAGCTTGCGGAGGAGATCGGCCTGGAATATCTGCAGCGTCGCCATGGAGTGCAGCGCTGACGCGGCCTGTCCGTTGGCGGCATAAACGCAACAGAGCTGCAAGCCTTAGAGGGCAGCGCCATCTTAGCTCGCCGTCCAGCGGAGGGCGGGCATAAGTGGGCCACGATAGGCTCTTCGACCGGCGGGAGGGAAAGGTAGCCTCTGCTCTTAGCGTCGTCGACCTCGGAGAACGCTAAAGAGACAGATGACCTCGTCCTCGTGGAATACGGGGAAGTCCAAGCTCTCGCGACCTCTTCGTGAAGCTCAGGAAGGAAGGGGGCGGGCTTTGAGACAGGCGTCGACTTCTCCCCGGGCAGAAAGTTGCCATCCAACCGGTTGTGGGCGGGCTGCTCGGGCGAAACCCACTCAAGGCCAAGGCTCGCCGTGGCTTGAGTGAGAACGCGCATGAGCTCCGCCTCGATGCTCGCTCTCTTCCCTTTTGGCGTGGAGGCAGGTGGCGCGAGGTCCGCAGATCTCGCCCAATCCTCGCTGCCGGATGCCAAAACGGAGCACGAGTCCTCGTCCCTCAGCATGGCGTCGATGACGTCGTCCTCGGTGTCGTCGACGGAAGCAGCGGCAGTCTGCAGTCGCTGTCCGTCGGGGATCGAAGCTGAGGAAGCCGGAGAAACAGTTCGCGGGCGCACCGGCGAACTTAGGCGGCTTAACGGAGGTTCGGGGTTCCGCTGTGCACGGCGCTTTTTACGGCGCGGCACAACAGCGGAGAACACGGGCTCCTGGAACGACGCCAGGCGAGTCCGCAGAGTCGCCAGAGGCAGTAGTTCACAGTGATGGCAGCCGCCATCCGCAAGAGCGATAGCCGCGTGTTCCTCACCCAGGCAGGAAACGCAGATCACGTGGCGGTCCCCGTCGCTGAGTGTGGCTCGTTTGCACGAACCGCAGGTAGGCATCTTGAAAAAGACGCAGCTCTTTTAGGAAAAAAGTGTGAGTCGCGCCGGCGAACTCACACACACTCAATACAGGAGCAGAGAAAGGATATAGGCGCCGGAACGCGCAGCTGGAAGGCGACGAAGGCGGCGGTGCCAGCAGCTTGTCGTAACTTCTCCCGCTGAAGTGTGAAAACACACCCATTACTCATTAAGAGAATAGGGACAACCCCTTTAGACCATACACCGGGTGTGCCGACCATTTTTCCTGTCGTTAAACTAGCAAAAATGGACCATGAGCTAGGATCCTCAAAATAGGGCCCTTAGTATTTTTTCTCAGAATTGTGAGTTTTCATCTCACAATTCTGTGTTTTTCTCCTGCATTTTTTGGCACCTGATCTGACATGCAGAATTCAGAGGGTAAATACATTATCATTAAAATACATTACCCCGTTTATTGTTCATTGACTACTATGCATATATGACTAGTATGCATTTCATTGGTTTATTTCCCCAAAAAGTGAAAACATTAAGCTTCCCAGGCAAGCCCCATCAACACACACCGTGTGTAGTCTCAGCCTCAGAAGTCACGCGCACGGACCGCTGGCTGAACGTCTGATGTCATCATCATCTGATTGGCTGAATTCTACAGGATGTCCGGGAGATGTGTGTGACGCGTTCTTTAATAGTCCGCCTGGAAACAAAGATGCCATGATGCCAAAGACCCTCATGGAAAATGAAAGACACCGTTTACAATGGTTACAATGAGCGCTTATCAGAATCAACTAAATACTGGATTTTCAAAACTATGTGAAGTATGTAAAGTATACGGTATAGACTAATTAAAATACGTCCAAGAGTTGTACACACTGTTCTGTTATTGAAGGGACATTGACGTTATATTTTCACTCCCCTAAACATGACGCAGAACAAAACAAACTCAGATTGGTTGCGTTACATGGCAGTCAAACGTCCTCTTGGGCGGTCCCTGGCCAATGAAAGCTGCGATAGAGTTCAGACCTTCTGCCGTCAGTCTGAAGGTCTGGCTACGCGAGACTAGTTGGTGTGGGACCACGAAACCATGGCTCACACGATACATGGGAAAAGAAATTCAGCTTCGGTGACAGAAGTGCCAGCCAAAATTCGTTCCATTTAAACCTTCAAAACATAAACAGGTCATGAACACATCAAAGCGATAGGAGCATTGTGATGCAACACAATCTTCAATACCATACAGCATCATCAAGCACATCATCATTCAGAAAGACAAATGTACAATTTCACAATGTTTTCTCAGCCTCAAACGGGCAAATAGGCTTGGTGCAGATATTTTGGTTTATTATAAGCCACTGTAGATGCTTGCGTTCGCTCTAGACCAGTAGTTCCCAACCCTAGTCCTGGAGTACCTCCTCAAGCACTGCACAGTTTAGATGTCTGCCTAATCGAACACACTTTAATCCACTCATGATTAGGGATTCCAAGACCTCAGACCTCCCTGCGTTTGCCTACTTGTGTTTTTCTCTGTAATACAGCCTGGCAAAAAAAATGATGTCTGCACAATTTGATATTGCTAATTCTTTCTTTGTAATATCACAAATAAAACAATTGACTACTACGCAATATGCTTACAAATCGTTAACAAATTTTTAATTGGTAGCCAATTTCCTTTTGTTGTCAATTTGTCTAGGCTGGACATCACTTTTGGTGCTACTTTATTAGTGATGGAAATGTCATTTTCAATGTTTAGTAGGCAATTCCTCATTATTTTATACTATCATATATGAAAGGCCCCGTTATCACATATTACTTGGGTTTGCGTTCTGTCTACTGTTAGCATCTAGTTAAATGATGCTAGGTTAAAACATAGAATTACTGTTATTGCAACTTGGGGCCTTGCATTTCTTGCCAAGTTCCTTTAACTGAAAAAGCTGAAAGAGAACCATTGCACGCTACTCCTTTTCCATGAGGCAATGTTAGCAACATTGGCTCACAAAGTTTGAAAATCCACCATCATCCAGGCAATTTGACCCATGTACTGTGATTTCAGAGGCACTCATTCTAATCTAGCAGGGATAGTACACAAATGGAGTTCGTAATGCATCCGTAACATGCAAATAATGACCAAATTGCCTTGAATGACTGGCATCTGGAGTTATCCAAGGGGTCAGAAGTTCAGCATGCTGCCACCCTGAGCAACAATATTTACAGATGCTTATTTGTCTGGGGGTTGACACTTTGTTTTGGGGTGTGTGTGTGTGTGTGTGTGTGTGTGTGTGTGTGTGTGTGTGTGTGTGTGTGTGTGTGTGTGTGTGTGTGTGTGTGTGTGTGTGTGTGTGTGTGTGTGTGTGTGTGTGTGTGTGTATTACCCTGTGATATTTTATGACTCCATTGTGTTTGGCCTTGTGTCTGCAAGCACCGTCTCTTCCTCTTTGGGGTAGAAAGCAGGTCAAAGCTTAAGCAAGACATCTCTCTTAAGTGGTGCATTGTTCTGCTTTTGTCTGTAGGAAATAGCTGCGGAGATCACTATAGTAACCTTTACTTGAAGTACAGTTACAGGAAGACAACCAAATTCAGAGTGACAAAGTATTTGGGCAAAGAAACAAAGGTTTTTTGGAGATTTAGATCTCACAAAAGATGTTGCCTGATCAAGTAATTCCTAAAGAGAAAGCATGTCTGGATATGACTCATTAATTCTCTAAACATTTGTATACCTTTTAGAACATGGAAACTGTAACACTGAAAATGGAGATACTTAACAATATTTTTTATTGCCCTTTTGCCTTCTGGGTCATTCCTACAGTTTGGTGGATTCCTACAGTTTGTTCCCATGAAACAAAACTGAATATGTATAAAAGTATATATAAAATGATAATCAACTGTCTTGCTTCATGGTTAGATGTACCACAGTTAACACAAAATCATAATGACTGATGATTCATGATGACCAAATAGAATATTTATAGAATATTAGAATAAATTATGTCAAATACAATCGCTAATGTCACATCGCTAATTGCTTGTCTGGCTGCTGACACTTCAGGGCTGCGTTGTGGTCGTGTCCAGGTGCAGGTCCTCCATCTGGATACGGGCCGGATCTGGCTGAGTACCGTAAACCTTGGAATAAACAGAGAGACTAATATAGCGTGGAAGCCTTTCTTCTTAGGTTGTAACGAGTACATCAGATGTTATGTGAAGTGTTCCCGGTTCCGGCTGACCTAGTTTATGCAACATAATAATCATTTTACATAATTTGAATTATAGAAATTGATAATGTGCTATGTGAATGACAGGTTAAAGATATGTGTTTTTAGTCTAGATTTAAACTGACAGAGTGTGTCTGCTTCTCGAACAACATTAGGAAGACTGTTCCAGAGTTTTGGTGCTAAATAGGAGAAGGATCTACCGCCAGCAGTCGATTTTGATATTCTAGGTATTATCAACTGGCCAGAATTTTGAGATTGCAATAGACATGAAGGACTATAATGCGTTAAGAGCTCGCTCAAGTACTGCGGAGCTAAAACATTTATTGCTTTGTAAGTAATCCGCAATATTTAAAAATGTAGGCTATATGATGTTTAATAGGGACCCAATGCAGAGTTGACAGAACCGGGCTAATATGGTCACACTTCCTTTTTTATATTACTCCCATCCTCAAGAAGCCCGGCCTCGACAACGCCACTCATAGCAATTATAGACCAATATCAAACCTTGCATTCGTTGGCAAGCTACTTGAGAAGGTAGTTGTGGCACAACTGCAATCACACTTAGAGAGACATAATCTCTTTGAACCCCTTCAATCTGGTTTTCGTACATACCACAGCACAGAAACAGCTCTATTAAAAGTACTAAATGATCTCCTTCTGGCTTCTGATTCTGGTGCATGTAGTATTCTGGTTCTCCTTGACCTCAGTGCAGCATTTGACACTGTGTGCCACCCTACACTTATCTCACGATTGTCTGAAATAGGCATCACGGGTGCGGCACTTCAGTGGTTGACCTCGTATCTATGTGATAGACAGCAATTTGTTAAGATAGGTAAGAATCGCTCACGCTCTGTGTCTGTTTCTCACGGTGTGCCCCAAGGCTCTGTTCTTGGTCCGCTTCTATTTCTGATCTACTTGCTACACTGTAAAACCCAACAAGTTAAGCTAACTCATTTAATTTGAGGAAACTTATTACCTCAATTTAATTAAGTTAACAAAAAACAATAGTTATGAGTACTCTGAACTTATTTTAATCGAGTCCACTAAACAATGATATTTTTTAATACGCAATTAAACTTTACACTGCATTTAAATACTTTATATAGCTGAAACCTCACTATATTGAGTAAAAAAATTGAAAAGACTAACTTTAAATGAACTCAGAGCACTTGCAGTTCCTGCTAGCTCGCAATATCATATACAAACTCAAATCCAATGAGTTAAGCTAACTCATTACATTTGAGGAAACTTATTACCTCAATTTAATTAAGTGTATAAAAAACAATAGTTATGAGTACTCTGAACTTATCTCAGTTGAGTTAAATAAAAGTATACATTGCAGTCAAGAAATTAAGTGATTAATTAATTGATGAATTAAGCGATTAGTGAGCATTAATTATGAACACCTGCTGTTAACAAGCAGAATCACTGAAGGAAAAAGAAACACAATAACTACAACTGACTTCCAACCACAGCCTTAGATGAAATCAACTTAAGATCAAATATGTTTAAATCTCTCAAGTTCTCAGCAGAAGAGGATTATGACCCATGATTATCCAATTAAATCTGTGGGCAAAGAGACACTTTACGTGGCTTTTCAGTCTGGAAATTCATGTTCAGTCTGTCCAACGTAACGCTGAGGTCACCTGTCAAACCACTACACAAACAACATTAGCAGCTTCACTTATTACTAACCAGTTTTACTTTTGTCATGCATCTACAGAAGTTGTTATTGAGAATGAACAGAGGTTTAGATGATGATGATTTATTGAGTTTCATTTAAAGACACCATGATAGTGGTCAGTGTTTGCTTTAGTTGGGCTCTTGACCCTTGACTTTATAACACCAGATTTTCTTCTGGCTGCTGTAACTGAGTGTTTATATAACACATTTGTTATGGCACATAAGCCAAAAGAAAATATAAACATGTTATTGCGTTTAGATGATGCAAATCAACATTTAATGACTTGATTTTCTGATCTTTTTCAGAGCCTAATCTCTGTGTAAACAGGTTATATGTTACTTGTATTGTTTGTTATAACAGAACTCTGATTTTACTGTAAGGTCCATTGAAATGACAATATGATTTTTAAAACCTCTATGGTTTCATACTGACTTACACAGACATCAAGAATGAGCATATGAATCTCAACAACGGTGACCAATAAAAAAATATTCATGCCGCAATGTGTGCTGGGAGCAATGGATACATTTTGTATGATGCTAGTACCCAGCATGCATTGCAACATGAATAGTTTTTAATGGTCACCATTGTTGAGGTTCATATGCTGAATCTTGATGTCTGTGTGAGTCTTTGAAATACAATACATTTTTTGTGAAACTTTTTGTGCACATTCATTTTGTAATATTATTCATATTGTCTGATGAACATAGAATTGCTGGCGCTTATGCTGTTGAAACACAGTTTTGAAAAAAAATGATTAATATGTTGCCCTTTTTATCAGGGATTAGACTCTGAATAAGATCAGTGAATCAAGTCACAAAATGATCTATTGTCATCATCAGTCCTCAACCATTTATACACAATCAACAATTTTCCATGACTTTTGTACCATTATAAATGTGTTATATAAACACACAATATAGCAGCCAAAGAAAACCTTATGTGGAAAAAGTCAAGGGTCAAGAGCCCAACTAAAGCAAACGCTGATCTCCATCATGGTGACCTTAAACGAAACAAATCATCAACATCTAAACCTCTGTTAATTATAATAATAACTGTATAATAATAATAATTCAAACTGGTTAATAATAAGTGAAGCTGGTAATGCTGTTTGTGTACTGGTGTAATCCTCCTCTTTTATCTTCAGTTGATTTCATCTAAGGATGTGGCTGGAAGTCAGTTGTAGTTCTTGTGTTTCTCTTTCCTTCAGTGATTCGGCTTGTTAACAGCAGGTGTTTATCACTAATCCTCAATCATCACTTAATTATACAATTATTATTCAATTATCATTCTGGGATATAGAAATTTTCTATAACTCATTCAGTTTGAGTTCAATTTCAGTCATTCAAGTTTCAATAATATTTGAGTGCAGTGAACTCAATTTGATTTAGTACATATTACTGTTAGGTTTTACAGTGTACCGTTAGGCCAGATCATCAGACGGCATGGTCTCAACTTTCATAGCTACGCTGATGATATTCAAATCTACTTCACATTCAATCCCAACTCATCTTTTCCACCCTCTTCAGTTACCTCCTGCCTCCACGAACTTAAAACATGGATGTCCTCTAACTTTTTACAGCTTAATGCTGGTAAAACGGAAATCCTGTTGATTAACCCTAGATCACAGAGTTCACCCGGACATGACATTTTTATTGATATAGATGGTATCGAGATTAGGCCTTCAAAAACTGTTCGGAATCTGGGAATTTTGTTCGACCCCACGCTCAGCTTTCACTCACACATTAGTCAGACTGTCAAATCTTGCTTCTTTCACCTGCGGAATATTGTTCGTATTCGCCCCTCTCTTACCTTTATAGATGCGGAAATTGTTATTCATGCTTTCATCACTTCCAGACTGGACTTCTGTAACTCATTATACAGCGGACTACCCACCAAAGCAATACACCACCTTCAAATGGTACAAAACTCTGCTGCACGAGCCCTCACATATAATAAAAAATCTGCCCACATCACTCCTATCCTTCACCAACTGCACTGGCTTTCTGTAATAAACCGCATCCAATTCAAACTGTTAATCCTAGTGTATAAAGCCTTACATGGCCCGGCACCCAAATACCTTGTTGATTTGGTACAGCCATACGTTCCAACTCGGGCCCTTAGGTCCAGCACTGAAAACCTACTTGTGGTACCCCAGGTCAGACTCTCTACGGTGGGCGGTAGGGCTTTTAGTGTTGTTGGCCCTAAGCTTTGGAATAAGCTGCCCCTGAATCTTCGTGCCACCGACAACATCCGGACATTCAAAAAACTACTCAAAACTCATTTTTTTCAAGCTTGCCCAATAAATAAGTAGGCCTATCCTCAACACCGTTTTCTTTGTTCTCCACTTTCTTAGCTTTATTTGCTACATACTCTGTCGTAATTGTATACTTTGGGTAAATAGTACAATGTGTTTTTCTTTGATTCTTGTCAATTAGTTTCATGCTTGTTTCCATCTGTTTGTCTGTAATAAGCAGATGGCTTTTGTATCTGTTTGCTTGCTGTTTGTTTGCTATTTGTATTGCATTGTGAAGCGACCTTGGGTTCTTGAAAGGCGCTATATAAAATAAACATATTATTATTATTATTATTATTACTTCCTGGTTCTGGTAAGAACTAGAGCTGCTGCATTTTGGACCAGCTGTAGTTTGTTTATTAAGCGTGCAGGGCAACCACCCAGTAGAGCATTACAATAATCTAGCCTTGATGTCATGAACGCATTAACGGTTTCGCATTTCTCATTGAAAGCATATGTCAAAATTTAGATATGTTTTATTGCGGAAGAATGTGGTTTTATCTTTTACTCATTTTTAAAAGACTTAGACAGGGTTAAAACATAATGTGTCGATCCAGCTGTAAAAATATGAAACATATTTTTTTTTATAGACTTTATACATCTATTAAAATTCTTTCTAAATGTTAATCTTCTGCTTGCATGTAGCTGTAGTTTGTTTGTTAAGCGCGCAGAGCAACTACCCAGTAGAGCATTACAATAATCTAGCCTTGAGGTCATGAACGCATTAACTAATTGTTTCCGCATTTGTCAATGAGAACATATGGCGTAATTTAGATATATTTTTAAGATGGAAAATGCGGTTTTACAGATACTAGACACGTGACTTTCAAATGAAATATTGGTATCAAAGACCAGGTTCCTGACTGACGACGAAGACTTATCGAAGCTGAGTATCGTCGGCATAACAGTGAAAGCTAATTCCATGTTTCCTAATGATATCTCCTAATGGTAGCATGTACAGAGTGAACAGCAGCGGTCCTAGTACTGAGCCTTGTGGTACGCCATACTGAACTTGTGATCGATAAGACTGCTACAAACTGATAACGGTCAGATAAGTATGATTTAAACCATGCTAGTGCAATTCCACTAATGCCAACATAATGTTCGAGTCTATTTAAAAGGATGTTGTGGTCAATGGTGTCAAATGCAGAACTAAGATCAAGTGTGACTTTAACGAGAGCTGTCTCTGTGGTACGGTCTGAAAGATTCCACTCTGACACATTGCATTGTAAAACACATTACATTGTAAAAAATTACACAAAACTTACACATTGCATTGTAAAAATGTCATGTAACAGGGTTGACACATTTTTTTAACAAACCTGCACAGTCCAAAATCTACCAAACTGAATAAACCTTCTACAATATAGTTAGGTCAAAAGACAAAAAAGTGGGGGATAGGCAACGCTATCTCACGACCAATTCGCACGAATATGACCGAGTGATTAAAAGGTGGCTAATTCGTACAAATTCATACGATTAGTCTAAAACCACGTGATGGGTAGGTTAGGGGCGGGGTCAGGGGTAGGTCATTCGTACGAATTCATACAATTTGGCAACTCGTAAAATATATACGATTTAGCAAAAATCGTATGAATTGGTACGAATTAGCCAACTCGTAAAATTTGCCGTGAGATCGAGTTGGGGTAGGATAAGGCTATGTCGCATGCAGGATTTGAACCTCTTGAGCATAATGCCACAATCACACATACTACCCACTATACCACAGATGCTAGACTCTACATTATAGTGAGACTCTACTTTTTTTTTTACAATGGTTATTCATGTCTGCTTTGCTAAACGAGTCTGCTTTTGGTGGTCACAAATCAGAAACAAGGTCTAGGCTAAAAATATCCACCCTGGTTCCCCTTTCTCTCCTCTTTTTTCATCTGAGTGAGAATTCATCCCCATACCTGTGGGAAAAAGATGGCAGAATAGTTGATTTATTGAATATATATATATATATATATATATATATATATATATATATATATATATATATATATATATATATATATATATATACTTTTTGGGGAAAAGCTAACAAAGTTTGAGAAAAGAACAAAGTCAAGAGCCATGATTCAGCAATAGATTTTAAATTAATAGTTAAGCAGTCAGCATTAAAATTATAAAACTTAAACTGGTCCTCACAAAGATAACTATGCATACACACTTGAACAGAAAGACAGAGAAAACACACACACAGGAGGGAAGAGACCCCCAGATGGCTTAGGGTCTAGCGGTGCTAGAGAAGGTCATTAATAACCGTAGAATAAGAGGAGGCCATAACACAGCTTCTTCTGTTAGCCGGAGTATTCTGCACACATAACTTTGACATGATATATGCAAAGATACGAGAAAGAATCTGTTTACACACAAATGTACAACCATAGGTATTACATGAAGAATGCATAACCAGAAGCGCATCAACAAAGAAAAGTAGTCCCACTACTATTTAGACAACTTTACAATCAATAAAAAAACAAAAAAAACTGTACATAGTTTTTTTTTTACATAGACAACTTATTTAAAAGATTGCATATGTGTTTTTTGTATCTGATGCATAAGACTTTTGTGCTTATAAAATGGAGCTCATCGATTTTATTCAGAGGCCCAAACTGAGCAAAAATATGTAATTGACCGTTCGCAAAACCCCGCCCTCGAACGGTCCTCGTCCAATCCTAGCTCAGCAACTGTAACTAAGGAAAAGAACCCCCGTCAAACATTGCAATTTCAGCAAAATGGTGAAACGACGCGCCTGCAAGATACCCCAAAAGTTTAAAGGGAGGGGTCGTTTTTTTTCCGCATTTCCACAAGCCCAAGACCCAAGCGGAAAGATGCCGACACTGGATTAAGCCGTGTGGGAGACCTCACTCACAGCTAACTGCCTTGAAGATTAATATGCATACGTATGTCTGCTCTAAGGTAAGTAAAGCTAGCGAGCTAACTTAGCATATCAATTATCAATAAGTAGTTTAAGTAGCTAAATACATACAATCTGTATAACTGGACTTAAGTTAACAGTTGTGGTTCTATATAGCATTATTATCGAAAGTAACAGTTAGAACATTAGATACTTTATTATTCCGTAGGAAATTCAGGCAGCCTGTAAGGTAGCTGTTAGCCTGTCAAGCACATAACGCTAACGTTATTGCTATCGACACAGATAATTTAGCAAGAGATTGACGGTCACTGGAGGCTATAAAATCTGCAAAACTGAACTTAACAGTTGTGGTTCCATCTAGCATTGTTACCGAAAGCAGTGCATAACATTGTCGTGAGGTTTCTCGTTCTTGGACTGAGAACGGTAATATTACACCTTTGCCTCGATTGTTGTAATCTTCCAGTCTTTGCTTATTTTAACATTTTGAACATATCCCTCCACTGCATATTTCAGCCCTTTCTGTCGTGCCCTGGCTATGTGCCTGGTTCTCAATTGTTTGCCGGGCGTAGTAACAATAACTAGGGGGCGTGGCTTTTGCAAACGGTCAATTATGTGCAGTTGCTATGGCCAAAAAGTACAATGAGATCTTTATAACAGACAAAAAAAAAAAATCATATTTTCCATAAAAAACATAATGAAAATGCAAACAAATTATGATTGAGAGATGTACAGATAAATGTTACTCAAAAGCATGATCTATCCCATCTGATACATTTTAACACAATGTTTCTAAAAAAAAAAATGTGTATAATGAAGTTGTCACAGAGTATAGGTGGCTGCGAAGAAGTGCATGACAAAAGACATACTCCAACTGGCTTTAATCTAACAAACAGGAGAATAACTGGGAGAAATGACCACCACGTGCACATCAGCGTAAAACAACAGCAATGCAAGATCAGGAACAGACAGAAACCGACAGCTTAAAGGGCACCTATTATGGAATTTTGAAATGTACCTTTCATGTAGTGTGTAACATAGATCTAAGTGAACAAAAACATCCTGCAAAGTTTGAAATATGAAAGTGCACCGTATATAAAGTTATTGTCTTTCAAAAGTAAGAGTCGACTCGGAGTCATTTTTATGAATCGTTAGAAGACCGAAGCTTTTTCTCTGACTAGATGACGTCAACTTGTCAAGTTATTTGAATACGATACGCCCACTTATTGCGCTCCAAGGTCAGGGAAAACATCAGGGCGACGAGACGCTGTGTTCTGCAGTGCGACTCAAAACCAAACTTTTTTCATCTGCCCAAGGAGGAGCATTTGAAGACTAAGTGGCTACAATTCATATATACAACTATACCACAGAAGTATAGTCCGAGCCTTGTGCTTTGCTCGCGCCATTTTGAAGACGATTGCTTTTTAAATGCACTCAAACTGGGATTCGCGAGCCGGCTGATATTGAAGGAAGGTTCAGTTCCAAGTGTATTTGCATCAGCTTCCTCCTCCGTATCACAACCTGTAAGTGTTATTAATAATTGTTGCTTTTATGTTTTATGTAGCATGCTTAATAATTATTTTGTTTGTTGTGTAAGCACCGTTTAGCTTCTAGGTCTTCAATGACAATTGTATTGAGATATGTGAAGTGTTTGTCGTTGTTTTCGGAGTTGTCTTAAAGAATAGAGTAATACCTCGTAGTAACGTAACTACATTTTTTTATTTTTTTTGTAAAAACGTTATGTTTATGCATCGGGCTAACGCAACCAAAGACTGATTGTGCTTTTACAATATGAACTCTGGGCTATATGCTCGCTAACATAACATTACATTCTTTATCTTATTTTTAGTTTTTTACTACAAACTACAAAGCAGTGGACTATAATAATTATTATAACACAATTTAATTGATAAAAGCATAATTGTACTCCGTGTTAAACAATAAGTATTATCTATGTAAACACTGCTGGGTCATCTGACCAATCAACGCAGATTAGCGTCGCGCAAAGGAGGGGTTTGAAAAGTGAGTCGTTGAACGATTCATTTGGGAGTCGATGAGCAAATCAGGTAAAAATAAATGCATATTATACGACAACAAAAGTGTTTTTTGTCATTGCATGCATGTAAAACTGTTGTTGGGGACTCCCTAAACAACATTAGGAACATTTTAAA
Source organism: Phoxinus phoxinus (assembly GCF_949152265.1). Lineage (NCBI taxonomy): Eukaryota > Metazoa > Chordata > Actinopteri > Cypriniformes > Leuciscidae > Phoxinus > Phoxinus phoxinus. The sequence goes on along the minus strand of NC_136900.1, from coordinate 6,707,156 downwards.
TGTCATAATAGGTGCCCTTTAAATACGGGCAAACAAAGGAGCTAACGAGATAATTAACAAGGTACACCTGAACTGAGAGCTCTAATCAATCAGAAACAGGAAACACACAGGCGGGGAACAGAGGAGATATGAGTTAATGACCAAACTAACTGCAAACAGACACACAGAACTCAATAAAAACTGAATCAAAACAGAAAATGCATTTGACACAAAAACATAAAAGTTATTCTTAACTTTACTTTATAAAAAAAAAAAAACAGTTTCACAGCAAAATCTTTGATCTAATCACAATTTAGAGAGGCCTATCAAATATTATAGAGTAGGCTGTACAGTCAATACTCTTTATCATACAAGCTGCCCATTGCTTAGTTATAACTGTCACCGGTGGGCCCAAAGTCATTACATATTTAAAATAGTAATACTAAACCTAAACTAATCTTGACAAACTATATATCATTTGAAAGCGTACAGTCTCTAGTTTTCATATTTGTTGACTGATTTTCAATATAAATACAGAGAAGCTGTAATTTATCAATTTGCAACAAGAATATTTTCATACTCCTAAGGCGTGTTCAGACCTTTATTTTGAAATAGTGATGAACATGAAAAATCATGAAAGAATGGTAGAAACCTCAGTTTGTTTTCATGCCAAGAGTTCAAAAGATAGCATCCATTCAATTATTTTAGAAAAAAAGGTCTGAAGATGTTTTAAATATAAAGAAAAACCACATTAGGAAACGGAGGCGCCCTTATGTGGGCAGTAATGTCAACTAGTGGAAAGGTTTGGTACTGCGCCCAAACTAAATCTCACTGAAAGCGTATTTTTTTAGATATCAACCTAAAATTTGAAACACAACTTGTGCAGATTTTTCGCTTTGATTTTTTTGCAGTTTTAGAGTCGCCCAGGTTTTGAAAAAATATATTTTATATAAAATATGATTCGATTTTTTACATTGTACATTTTCATAAACTCAAACTTCTATAACTTTTTTTCTGGTTCACTTTCTTAATTTATTTAAGAAATATTTGTTGCAGATGCTAAAGAAGTCCTTTCCAAACTTTTTTTTTTTTTGTCCACAGCTTTGTTGATTGTAATGGGAGTGTTCTAGTTGTGTCCCGTCCCGTCAATCACTTGCAGTGTGGACACAGCGTGCGGAGTGATGGCTGAGTTCAGGGGTGGATCCCTCCGGCCCCTTTGACAGGCACAAACACAGAGAGTTGCTGGTGACCAGGATGGGACGAGGGTATGAAGATGCGGGGGGTGTTCACCCAACACCACTCCCTCCGCTGAATAGGCCTTCATTCCGCGCCGTTGTCCCACTGAGGGGAGGGTGTCCGGGGCTAGGGCCGGGAACAAAAGCCCAACTCAAATCACATCAGCCCTCTCAGCGCTACACTTTCTGCCTTTTATTCTCCATATTCTTTTGTGCCTGTGTGTTTCTGACCTAGCTACACTTCGGCCGTAGGAATATTTATAAGAGAACATAAGCAGTATGCTGATAAAGCGCTGTTTTTGATAAATGCGTCTGCGAGAACATGGGCTACACAAGAGTATTCGGCGAGTGCGCACACAGCACATTGCATTTATTACTGATACAGAAAGTCATATATCACGGGGACGTCGAGGAGACAAGAACAGGGCCTTGATAAAGTGTAACACCGGTCATTTGAATTTACACACGTTCTGATTTTACTGCCAGCAACCACTCTGCATTATGTCTTCTGTTTTAATGCGCTTTCGTTGTGTAGCTACTTTACAATAAGCCCCATTGACCCTTACACTACCCTCTATTGTGCGAGGGCCAATTACAGCAGATTTTTGTCTTTTTCAGCCAGTTTCCACCTTGCAACCTGGAATGCACAGGACAAAAGTGACATTCGATATAGCCTAGTTCTTTTGTTGTAGCTACATTGACATTCGTTGTTAAAACATACCGAGTCCTGGACATTCAGGAGACGCAACCTGCTTTGTGCTTAATGATAGTACAACACATTCACTTTTTTACAGCGTTAGAAGTGACATTTATGTTGCTACTTTCTGGCCCATTTTTGTCTACTCAAACATTTAAGTTTGATTTAACCTAAAGAAAAAAAATATTGTATTTGTAAGCGTTTGATACTGTCAACCATAAACTATTGCTGACAAAATTACAACACTACGGATTAAGGGGTCAGACATATAAATGGCTTAAAAGCTACTTAAGTAATAGAAGTCAATATGTTCAATTTAAAAACCAAAAATCGGACTGTAAAACTGTTGTATGCGGAATTCCCCAGGGTTCTGTAATTGGCCCTAAACTTTTTATATTATTTATTAATGATATATTTGAGGCTTCCAAAGCTATGATTGTTTTGTTGTTTGCTGATGACACACTTGTGTTCAGGACTGAGACAGATTTAAATGAATTAATGGCAATTATTGAAAGGGAAATGACAGAATTAAAGAAATGGTTTGATTGTAACAAATTGTTTTTAAATTGGGATAGGACAAATTTTATGGTCTTTGGAAATAAGGGGAAAAAATAAGTTTTTATGTACGTAGAAGTACGTAGTATTTGTAATACCGTACCTCACAGCACATCCAATACAAGTCAATAGAGTTGGACAAAAACTATTATAAAACCTGTTGGAATGCATCTTTTCCACATTTCAATCTTAACTGTTCAATTTCATCAGAAACGATCTGAAAACAGGGCTTTAAGTGTAAAATACAGAATTTGTCCTTTAAATGTTTCTCTTAAAAATAAAGCTTCTTTAATGATTCTTCACTCTAAAAAATGCTGGGTTGTTTCAACCCAATTTTGGGTAAAATATGGACAAACCCAAACGTTGGGTTAAAAATTTAATTAAAAAAATTAACCCAATGGCTGGGTTTGTCCATATTTGACCCACAATTGGGTTGAAACAACCCAGCATTTTTTTAGAGTGTTTGCATGCATGTTCAATATTAAAGTCAGTTTTTCTTATCAAATTATTATATATTTTATGTGTGGATTCCTTTTACATTTTCACATCAACTCACCTGATTACTATTAGGTTTTTAGGTTGTTAAAAAACAAAAATTTAACCTTTTAAATTTAAGTTTGAAAGGTTAAAACAAGAAAACAAGACGATGCGGGTCACTGAAACTTTAACTATGCAAACACTATGCAAAAGTGAGATAAGACCAAAGTGAGCCAAGACTTTCTTATTCAACTGGTCTGAATGTTTCTTTCACTGTGTACTTGTCTGTGTGTGCACAGCACAAGCTGTCCGCTCTCTGATAATGCCACAAAGGGGATTTCTATGTTTGTCGATTTCTTAGTGTGCAAGTTCCCACCCTGCTCCGAGTGTTGCTCTCCCGCACGTGGGATGCTGCCAGCTGTTCTATTCTCTTCTCTGAACCCTGTCTGCGTGTCCGACACTGCAGGCCTGCACGCCATCAGATAACACCCCGTACGAAATCTTCTCAGGCACTCTGTGCTAACAATACACTGCAGACATTTACATGTGAAAACACTGGGCCTTATCTTAAGTTCAGTGACGGTTTAGGACAAGAGGACTCAGCTTGCTTGTGTGAGCATGCAGATCTGGAGATCTTCAGGTAGGTCTCTACTGGTGATGAAGCTGCAATGAGGCTGTCAGCTCAACAAAGAAGCACTGAAACTATAGCATTCCCAAACTTCCCTCTCCAAAAGCTTGATGAATAATGGTGATCACTTCCATCACTGTGTGGAGTCTTGCTGCCACCCACTGGACAAGATATGAAGCACGGTTGCTAAGAGCTTTTGGCTCTGTTGGAAAAGCATTGTGTGCCGTATAAAGTGTCTACAATTTTTATGCTATATAAATGATATACATTTTGCAGTATGATTAACATTCTACAGGTTCAGTGTGCTTGACTACTTTTTGATTCAACATGTTTTGCTTTTTTTGCTTTTTTTTAACATGAACATCAGTCAGAAATTCAGTGACATGTTTTAGATTTTTTCTGATGTATCTGATGTTTTAGAACAGATAAAAGGGAAAATAAATAACAATTATACAGATCAATAAAAAGTTAGGTCTCAGAGAAGAAACCCACTGCGCAATGTGGCGTCGGAGTGACGTCTTTTCTATGACATTTTTGGATGTCCAATTTCGGTCCACTGAAGGGGTTGTTTTGTAACGCCAGACGACGTCTTTCTTCAACATCTACCGCACATCTAATGCTGACATCCGTGGGACCTCCGTGTAAGGGTTATTTATAGTTGTCGTTTGTGGACGTCTTTTCAACATCAAATTTAGACAAATTTTACGTTGTTTTTACACAACCTCTGTAACTGTAGTCCCATGTTTCAAAAGTGTGGAGGACGTGTTTTCATATGTATTAATCATGTTGATAAGAACAATGTTGATATTTGTAAATAAAAAATATTAAATTAATCATGTAAATTTCCTGCACCTGTCATAGACTTCCAAATGACGTCCAAAAAATGACCCATTTCAAAGGTCAAATATTGAATGTCAATATGACGTCCAAATTGGGTCATGGTCGGACTTCAGTCTGTGGCGTGAGTCGGTCAGTCTGTGGCGTGAGTCGGTCAGTTTGTGGCGTGGAGTCGGTCAGTCTGTGGCGTGGAGTCGGTCAGTCTGTGGCGTGATGGAGTCGGTCAGTGTGTGGCGTGGAGTCGGTCAGTGTGTGGCGTGATGGAGTCGGTCAGTGTGTGGCGTGATGGAGTCGGTCAGTGTGTGGCGTGATGGAGTCGGTCAGTCTGTGGCGTGGAGTCGGTCAGTCTGTGGCGTGGAGTCGGTCAGTCTGTGAGGTGGAGTCGGTCAGTCTGTGGCGTGGAGTCGGTCAGTCTGTGAGGTGGAGTCGGTCAGTCTGTGGCGTGGAGTCGGTCAGTCTGTGGCGTGGAGTCGGTCAGTCTGTGAGGTGGAGTCGGTCAGTCTGTGGCACTGCTCAGGTGTTATGAGAGCCCAGCTTGCTCTGATAGTGGCCTTCAGCTCTTCTGCATTGTTGGGTCTGGCGTATCGCATCTTCCTCTTCACAATACCCCATAGATTTTCTATAGGGTTAAGGTCAGGCGAGTTTGCTGGCCAATTAAGAACAGGGATACCTCCGTAAACCAGGTACTGGTAGCTTTGGCACTGTGTGCAGGTGCAAGTCCTGTTGGAAAATGAAATCTGCATCTCCATAGAGTTGGTCAGCAGCAGGAAGCATGAAGTGCTCTGAAACTTCCTGGTAGACGGCTGCGTTGACCTTGGACCTCACAGTGGACCAACACCAGCAGATGACATGACCCCAAACCATCACTGACTGTGGAAACTTCACACTGGACTTCAAGCAACGTGGATTGTGTGCCTCTCCTCTCTTCTTCCAGACTCTGGGACCGCGATTTCCAAATGAGATGCAACATTTGCTCTCATCAGAAAAGAGGACTTTGGTCCACTTTGCTTTATTAAATCCAGAGTCAACGCAGCCGTCTACCAGGACATTTCCAGAGCACTTCATGCTTCCTTCATTTTCCAGCAGGATTTGCACCGGCCCACACTGCCAAAGGAACCAAAACCTGGTTCAGTGACCGTGGTATTATTGTGTAAGTACTGTGTGAGTTCATGTAATATTAAAATTTTCTGGGATTTTGATTTTGTGGGATTCATAAGCTGTATAATCATCAAAATTATAACAAATAAAGGCTTGAAATATCTCACTTTGCATGTAATGAATATAATATATTAGTTTCACCTTTTAAGTTGAATTCTTTAAATATACACTCTAAAAAATGCTGGGTTGTTTCAACCCAATTTTGGGTAAAATATGGACAAACCCAGCCGTTGGGTTGAATTTTTAAATTACATTTTTAACCCAACGTTTGGGTTTGTCCATTTTTTGACCCAAAATTGGGTTGAAACAACCCAGCATTTTTTAGAGTGTATCAACTTTTTTATTATAATTATATGACCAGCACCTGTATAATAAATAAACAAATTGCCATCATCCTGTTTGAAGTTTTAAAGACAAAATAGAGTAAAATATAAATAGAAACCGGTCAAACAATAAAAGCAGTAATATATTGTATGTCTGATAATTAACTGCAGCTGCATGATGGTGTAGTGACCTAATTCTGAATGGTTAATGATACCTCGGCACAGATGAGTTGTAAAGTCTCACAGTATAAATGACCCCCTGTAGCGGTCTCTGTTGCACCGTGTGGATGGATCAGTCGGTCGCTGAATGTACTTCTCATTCCAGCAAGCCTGTCATGGTGGGGGTGTGAGGTATTGTTTGTGATGGTCAACAGCTTGGACATTATTCTCCTCTCTGTAGCAACCTCAAGCAAGTCCAGAAACACTCCAATGACAAAGCCTGCCTTCTTAATAAGCTTATTCAGCCTTTTGGTATCTCCAGCTTTAATCCCAGTGCCCCCAACACACAACGGTGTAAAACAGGGCACTAGCGGCGACAGACATGTGAAGAATCTCGCTACACCCCTTATCAAGCGCCCCAATTTTTTAGACATGAAAATGCCCATTCCGAACTTAAATGGTTGTAATTCAAGAATGCTTAGGAATATAGATGTAAGATTGGTCTTGTTTTTAAGAAGACATTTGGCAGATTTTTGTAGAAGTGAAATAAATTAAGAAAAAAGTTATAGAAGTTTGAGTTTATGAAAATGTACAACGTTAAAAATTAAATTATTCATATTTTATATAAAATATATATTTTCAAAACCTGGTGGACTCTAAAACTGCAAAAAAAGTTGTGTTTCAAATTTTAGGGTTGATATCTCAAAAAATAAGCTTTCGGTGAGATTTAGTTTGGGCGCAGTACCAAACTTTTCCACTAGTTGACATTACTGCCCATATAAGGGCGCCTCCATTTCCATATGTTGTTTGAGTGATCTGAACCATTATTTTTACAATTTTCATACAATTTATGAAGTAGACATCCTATTCAGAAGTAGTATTGGAAGTTTGGCAGATTTTGAAATGAATTCAACCTCTAAGAAACAGAAAGAACACATATGTGCGTTATAGCTCGCTGCCACGAATGGTGAATCTATAATTTTTTTCTTTATATTTAAAACATTTTCAGACCTTTTTTTTCTAAAATAATTAAAGGGATGCTATCTTTTGAACTCTTGGCATGAAAACAAACTGAGGTTTCTACCATTCTATCATGATTTTTCATGTTCATCACTATTTCAAAATAAAGGTCTGAACACGCCTTAGGAGTATGAAAATATTATTGTTGCAAATTGATAAATTACGGCTCCTCTGATGAAAACTAGAGACTGTAAGCTTTCAAATGATATATAGTTTGTCAAGATTGGTTTAGGTTTAGTATAGGATATTACTGTTTTAAATATATAGGCCTAATGGCCGTGCCAATATAAAGGGTGACCCGAGTCTTCTCAAGAAATGTTTATAAATCGTTCTATAATATAGATAGCCCTTTTATAGATCGTTCTAGTATTTTTTGTCCAGTCAAGTCTGTCAGGTGTTTTACATATTTTATTTAGAGATTTACTTTCTCGGCATTGAAAATATGTATTAGTTTTTATTGATAAATGTTTATTGATGTTATTCCCAACAGCCATAAATTATTCCCCAACATAGCTAAACCTTTAAGTCAATTATTGGTGGCAAATAGTTTTCAAAGATGCTATAATATTTGCATTCAATGGCAGATTATACATTATTATATTGCATAAGCTTGAGCTTTTTTTTTTCTTGTACAAACCCACATCAATAAAAAGCAAGTTATTTGATCAGCATTTAATTTTTATTTCATGTCATAACTGAGAACAATGTTACTTACAACAGGACTTTCAATTCTTCAGAGTGAAAATGTGCTTTGGTTTTCATAAACAAGTTGCAAATACTTTAGTATCATTATTTTTGAACAAAGACATTTCAAAAGCATTTGAAAACCACATCAAAACCATACACGTACACACAAACCTGTACTGCTAATGGAAAGAGCTGCCAAACCTTCTGAAGGCATATTGTGTCAGTTATAGTGAATATAGAAACGTGTCTAAATCAAAAAAGCTGCAAAAAACATTGGTTAATGGTGCTTTATGGTTCAAAAAGTTCATTGGGATGTGTCCCTAAAATGTTCCCTGAGGTTTGCAGAGGATGCAAATGAAAGCGTAGTCACAGTTTTGAAGTTCAGTTTCAAGCCCCATTATGCAATAAAAAGTTCCTGAATATTCTAGAATTATATTGATTTACAGACAATGTCAAACAATCATATAAAGCAAAGAGAGAGGAGAAAAAAAGCAAGCACAACTGAACAACGAGTGCCTGTAATGGCAATTCAGCAAATTAAATAATTTGATCTATTATTTAAAGTACCCTTGTTGATATTACCAGAACAGGCAACTAACTACAAAACGACCTCAGAATTCGGTGTGGTTTAAAAAGCCCTCCAGCATGAAGAAACCCAACCAGAGGTAGTTTAAAAGAAACATGGTTTATATTATTAAACCGCAAGAAAATCATATCTGAACAAGTAAAAGTTTCAGTAATGCATTAACTGATAACAATAACATGTCATTTACATTAAGATACCCAAAGATATTTACAGTAGGTTTTGATTTGAAGCTTTTGGTCTCATTTCAACACTAAATGCAAGAATGCAATCTGCTAAACCTAACATTTTTTAAATCATAAGAACAATGCACATGCCACAAGAAAACATGCTGTATACATTAAGCCATTGGTTGAAGCATTGGAAAATAATAATAATAATAATAATAATAAAATCCCAAAGGAAAACCCCTGAAAAAAAAATGAAAAGAAAAAGATTTATAATATAAACCTGAATTGAAAGAAGCATAAATTAGACTTAAATATTTAGCAAGAATATAGATTTGGTTATATAGTTTTACAGTATTTTTTTCAGCATTTCAACATTCAATATTTCTTTGGAACTGTACATCAAAACACCCTAATTGCTCAAGCAATAGGACTTCACAAGCTCAGATACAGTGAAGTATTACCTGACCCCCTGAAAAGTGTACATTAAAACAGGCAGTGTGTGTTCCCCTGTTCTGGATCGGATGTCAGTTTAAGCTCATTATTAAACTAGACAGAGTGACTGTAATATGGAAGACGGCATGTAGGTTTTCTTATCCAACATGTAGTCTTAATCTCATACAGGCTAATCAGAGGGTTTGGTTTAATCTGAGGTAGCAAGTTTGTGTATTCAAGTAAACAACCAGATAGCTTTATTATAGCGGTCAGTTTCTGAAGCCTAAACTATATCACAATTTCCTAATTACATTCGAGAGGTATAGCAAGCCACTGCTGTAAAATAACTGGTATCACCAGGAACATTCGGTTGTTTCAGTTCGGAGAGAATTACTAGCAATTTGAGGTAATTTTCGTTTTAATAGATCAAAACTACATCACTAAGTGGATCAACTTGATATTTGTTTAGCTACACACTAACAATAACAATAAACAATTCATGCACAAGAAGAAAATGTATAGAAATTCATAGAAAGAGGTATAACAGCAGGTATTGGCTGAAGTTGGCATTTTTATACTGATCGGGAAATGGCATCGCCATTCTTCAACGAAGATCGAGATAATCCTATGTAGCATTCTAGAGGATTTGCGAGCAAAATTGGACTCTAGATTATCTAAAACAAAAAAAAGTGAACTGTAGAGAAACCTTACGGAACCCGAGATTAGACGACAATGGTTTTCTTTTTGAGAGTAGAAAAATTAAATGCTACAGAAATCCTCTAGGTGTTCAGAAGTTTCATTTGCAGCTAAAGTCTTCTAGAATTTGTGGATGAAAACGAACCCTAGATTAGCTCAAAAAGGACATCAGTGTAGAGAAGAGTTAAAGGATTATTTTATAGAATCCTAAAGGCCTCGAGATCCGTACTGAATACTAGATTAGCTCAAAGGGTAAACTAAATTAATCTTCATATAGTGTTCTAGAGGATTTGTGGCCAACCCTGATCACTAGAATAGGCTACAGAGGTTTCCTTTTGAGAGAATATAGGGTTCCGTTTTGGCCGCAAATTCTCAGAAATCTACAAAGAACGCTGTTGACCAGCGGTGCTGAACTCAAACTCCTGTAGGGCCACAGTTCTGCTCCAGATCGGGGTTTCTCAAATCCGGCTCTACAGGGGTTTAGCTCCATCCCTAATCAAACACACCTGAACCAGATTATCAGTAGATTGGAGCGGGGTTGAAACCCTAGTTTGCAGGAAGGCAGCCCTCCAGGTTAGCTACACCTAAGCATCGTCAGACTGTCAGTCCAAATCAGATTTTTGTGCATATCCGATTGAATCTGATCATATTTAAGCAGATGTGAACGGGGGGTGGAAAGCTACATTCATATGTGGTTTGTAATCCTATTTAAATTGCATTTCTTTGTTTATGTCACTTTCTAAGGCCACGTAAAATGTAAACATGTCAGACGTTGTTATAACAAACATGTTGAAAGTCGCTGCAGAAACAAGGTTGTGTTGTTGCAAAGTGTCGGTCAAGCATAACATTTAAATATAATGGAGACATGGCAGCACGGACTAAAGCCGCACATACCAGCCTCCTATGTTTCTGCCGCTGCCTCAGATGTTTCATATACATCGAGATCCGTACTGAATCTGGTTTTGCCATATGTCCCGCGCGGTGGCTACACATTGTCAAGTTGTAAATAAGACAACATCTGTATTGCATAACCCTCCACGTTGCTGTTGGTTTTGCCATATGCCTACTAACACAAATCATCACCATAGAAACCGGAAAACGAAAGAGCGGCAAAAGACACACACATCAGGTACGAACAGTTGCGATGCACTGTGTGGACAGTCAATCATTTAGATCAGATTACAAACGGATACACAAATAATCTAATTTGGACTGACCGTGTGAACATAGCCCTACTCTAGATCTTCAGCGGTCTCATTTTTGAGCTAGAAGGATCATTGTAGAATTTAAAGATTTGTGGCTGAAACTGAACCCTAAATTAGATTATAAAGTAAACGTTGCCAAAATCGTACCCTAGATTAGACTACAGAAGTTTCCTTTTTGAGATAAGAGGACAATTCTAGAAGATGTGTGGATGAAGCTAAAACTATAAAGAAGATCTAGATTCATCTTTGTAGTGTTCTGGAGAACTTGTGGGAGAACTGAACCCTGGTTAAAGTAACCTAAACCAAAGCACTATGGAGAACTGTTGGTCTCTGCATTCTCCAAGTTTAGGGCTCTTTGACCTGTTCTAAGATGCTGAGGTATGCATCCGCATGTGACTAATGAGGTTTCTTTGTTGCGTAAACTTCCCACCACAGACCTGGCACTCATACGGTTTCTCCCCTGAATGGACACGCATGTGCTCAGTGAGACGGTACTGCCTGGTGAAGCGCATACCACACTCCTCACATGCAAATGGCTTCAGACCGAGGTGGCTGCGCATGTGGCGGGTCATAGTGCCGCGCTGTGTGAACATCTTGCCGCAAATGTTGCAAGGGAATGGACGCAAGGTGTCAACATCTTTGAGGGACTTTCGTGGACTTTTTTCCAGGCTTTCAGCAGCTTCTTGCGAGACTCTGGTGACTCCATCACGCTCCTCTTCCTCCTCATCCTCAACCTTCACATCCAGGTCTCCATCCAAATGACTTTCCACATGGGACTTGAGACTCTCGGAGGAGGGAAAACCCTTTTCACATGGAATACAAACGTAAGGGTTGTCCCCTTCGGCTTCTTTGAGAAAGGTCTCCTTTTGATATACAAAATTGGTGCTGCCATTGTTTGGTTTTTGGCCATCGGCTTCGTCTGTTTTCCCTCCAATTCCTTTCTCTTTCTTTACAGACAACTGTAAAGTGAAAGTCTGATTCTGGCTTAGTTGACTTCCAACCCTGCTAAGAGGAATGTAACCACTGACCTTGGATTTTCTTCGGGATCCCTCCCTTTTTCTTTCCTGAGCTCCATCCAAAGGAATTATCCACTTCTCTTTCTTTGGAACACACTTCCCATTTATTCCTAGCTGCATATTGTTGGAGATGGTTCTAGAAAGAAAAAACGTATCATTCGTCTCAGACTTTACATTCTTCTTAGTCAAATCCAACCCCAAGTCCTGCTTTTTCCTACATTTACTTTCAGCATTATGCCTTTTTTTGGGAGGAGTCATACACGTGTATGTTTCAGTGTCTGACGAGTGGTCTTCATACAGGCGAAATAAAGATTTGGAGCTCCCACATGCTACGCTATTGAGGGATCCATTTTGGTTCATCTTAGTGGAGCACAGGTTTGCGAGGTCATTGAGCTGGAGAAAGTTAGCTGTGGTGAGCAGAGAGCTCAAATCCAGAGCCTCAAAAGTCTCATCTGACAATTTTCCGGTGTAAATGAAATCCAGAATTTGCTGGAAAACAGCTGGATCCACCATATCAGGGTCAAGGTGGATGAGGTTATCATGAAGGACAAGGGACTTGAAGTAGTGGCTGGTGGCGGCGAGGACACTTTTGTGGGCTCGGAAGAGTGTATTCTCAACCATGATGATGACATCGCACAGGAAGCCCTTTGAGCGTTGTTGATTGAGCTGGAGAAGCAGTTGACTGGCGTAGTTGGGGAGCTCCATCGCCTACCCTTGATGTTTTGCATTGGTGTCACTGTAAGAAAGGATGATGAAATGTTATTTTGGTGTGACACAGACTCTCAAGGATCATCAATAACATCTGCTTTGCCTTAAAAGGTGCTCTATGAAAAATTTCCGAAAAATAAAAATTTCCGAATAAATAAAGATTATTCGTACAAAAATAATGCCTCTCAATCATTATTTATGGTCCACTAGAAAAGCGCTTCGCAACCGGGGTGCCATCTGGCGAGAGCAGGGGTGTCGTCGTGTAAAAACTCCATCAAACATTTTAAAATTGCTAAAATGTGTAAAAAAAAATATGTACCATCAATCTTAGATGTCTCTAATAACAACAAATAATGCACACAAATTTACAATAAAAATCGCACGTTTTCGGCGTTGAATTGCGTGTATTGCGCATAATTTCCTAGTGCGTACATATACAGCTGGCTCTTTTTCATGGCTTGTTGCACTTACGGTCAAATACACACAAAAATATTGTCACAACGTCCGTCTTGCCGCGTATTCACAAACACATCGGTTATGTCCGTGCTGTCAACAGTAACGCATGCATTTAATGTTTTTCAGTTTAACGCGTTAAAAATATTTATCGCAATTAACACAGCATCCTTTTTTTTTTCAGTCATCCTTTGGCTAGCGATACATTATATGATCACGCTCTTCTTTATTCAATTGCTTTTAAACCAATCAAGCGCGACATGACAAAAGAGAACACGCTGCCTGTAAATGTCATGCTGACACACGACGCACAGAACGACGCGCGCCAGAATAGACTTCTCTTTCGCACGTGAACCAATAATAACACACAATTATGCCACAATTTCTGTTTTGTTGAGTATCCTCATAAGAGCTCTCTTAAATGAGTTAAATAAAGTCTTAAATTAATGTAAAGAGTCGTGAGAAAAAAGCCACAGGTAAATATTTATTATGGACTTATGTGAAGATTGTTTTAAGTTCACTTAAAATAAAAGGTTTGATTTTTTTGGAGCCTAATAAATGTTAAAATTGACAGCTTTCAATTTTAATAAAATAAATTTGATGACAATCTTTGGCCAGTGGGTGTGTAGCCTCCGCCAATCACAAAACACTGTGCATGTGTGGGCAGGACTTTAACATTGCGGGGCGCTCTGCTAAGTTGTCACGTCTTGACACAAAAACAATCAGCTAATGTTGTTATTGCCTGTTCTGTAACTCGAGTCAGATTATTAGACAATGATTTTATGACAATTATTAGCAAGCTAGAGAAGATGGCTAAAACTCTCTCACAAATTACAGCCAGTCATCTAAACATTAGTATAACTATTCATTCTTATACAAAAAAATATATATTTATGCATGACAAAAAAATGTGTTTGTAGAATAGCTCATCTTCCCTGCAGGTCGTCTCTTGAGTCGGTTGAGCTACGTGTGCAATGATATATCAGGGGAGAGGGCTTCTATGGGATGAATTTAGTCTCAAAATGATTAACACATGCATGCACAAACTCGTTTCCGAGTCGATCCTATTTGGCTGCGTTTACACTTGGCATTAACATGCGATCACCATGATCCAATCAAGCAGATCGGATCATTAGCCAATCAGGACACGGTGCATTTACATTTGTTCATATTAAGTAGCCTCTGTATCTGGATAACCGATTGGATTTCTGTTTTTTGCATAATATTTTAATTAGGTCTGTAGCACGACACCAAATTAAGAGTAAAGATGATAAAAATTAAGCAATGTCCCAATTGCTTTCACTCACTCACTTTACTTTCCAATGCAATCTCCAGTCTTAGATCAAATTACATTTTTGAATGAAGGAATATTTCCAGAGTTGATCATTCAAAAATAAATGTCAAACAAGTCATCAATAATCGAGGTTTAAGGTTATAGCGTGCAATGACTATATGGGAGATTAATAAACACGCTGAAACAATAAAAACATTCAACATTTAAAACATAAAAAAATAAAAAGTTTATTCCCGTTATTCCTCTGGCAAAGCAGCGCACGCTCTTCATTAAGATCTCATGACTGATCACAGCTGTGACTGTACAGGCGATCGCCTTGTTCAGATAATGTTGCACAATTAAAATGAAAAATGACACACACAGTAGCTATCATATAAGTCTAAATAAACTGTTTTAAATATTGACGTTTATTGTAAGGTTCAAATAAGTTTATTTTGTCTAAACTGCGTCTGGTCAATATTTTCTGACAGCACGTGGGGAAACTGGGCGGAGATTTATATGACGTCCACCTGTGAATGCAGACACACACACACACACACACGGTGGCTGGAATGCGTTTACAATACACTGAGATCCGATCACAATGCGTCCTCGACTACCTCTGGACCTGGACACGCTGATCGGATAACATTCCCATCAGAAACGCGTTTCCACTTGTCTTTTCAATGTGTATGTGGACAACATCCGGATACAGGGCGCATGTTAACGCCAAGTGTAAACGCAGCCTCTGATTCATTTGGATTGAGTCTTTTATAGGGCTGTTAAACGATTAATCGCATCCAAAATAAAAGTTTGTTTACATAATAAATGTGTGTGTACGGTGTATAATAATTTGATATATTTAAATACACACACATGCTTGTGTATATTTAAGAAATATTTGCATGTATATAGATTTATATATAATTTATATTATATATATAAATATATATATATATTATATTATAATATAAATTATAAATATTTTATATATAAATAACAATTTTTTCTTGAATATACAGTCATGGCCAAAATTGTTGGCACCCCTGGTAAATATGATCAAAACTGGCTGTAAAAAATAAATCTGCATTGTTTATCCTTTTGATCTTTCATTCAAAAAATTGCCAAAATCCTAACCTTTCATTGAAGCAAGAGAATTGAAAGTGGGGCTAAATCACATTATGAAATAAATGTTTTTCTCCAAAACACGTTGGCCACAATTATTGGCACCCTTTTATTAAATACTTTTTGCAACCTCCTTTTGCCAAGATAACAGCTCTGAGTTTTCTCCTATAATGCCTGATGAGTTTGGAGAACACCTGACAAGAGATCAGAGACCATTCCTCCATACAGAATCTCTCCAGATCCTTCAGATTCCCAGATCCATGTTGGCGCTTCTTCTCTTCAGTTCAGTCTACTCATTTTCTATAGGGTTCCGGCCAGGGACTGGGATGGCCATTGCAGATCTTGGTTTTGTGCTCAGTGACCCATTTTTGTTTTGATTTTGATATTTGTTTTTGGATCACTGTCCTGTTGGAAGATCCAAACATGGCCCGTTATAAGATTTCTAGCCCCGGCTGTTAGGTTTCGATTTTTTATCTGTTGGTATTTGATCCAATCCATGATGCCATGTATCTGAACAAGATGTCCAGGACCTCTGGCAGAAAATTAGGCCACAGCATTAAAGATACAGCAGAGTATTTCATTTTACACATGGGGTACTTTTTTATCCCTGTGTGCACCAAACCCATCTTAAGTGTTTGCTGCCAAAAAAGCTTTTTTTTTTTTTTTTTTCATCTGACCATAGAACCCGTCCCGTTTGAAGTGCCAGTAGTGTCAGGTACTTTTCAAACGTTCTATGGACAGAGGAACCAAAAAAATAGCTTTTTTGGCAGCAAACACTTAAGATGGGTTTGGTGCACACAGGGATAAAAAAGTACCCCATGTGTAAAATGAAATACTCTGCTGTATCTTTACTGCTGTGGGCCTAATTTTCTGCCAGAGGTCCTGGACATCTTGTTCAGATACATGGCATCATGGATTGGATCAAATACCAACAGATAAAAAATCGAAACCTAACAGCCGGGGCTAGAAATCTTATAACGGGCCATGTTTGGATCTTCCAACAGGACAGTGATCCAAAAACAAATATCAAAATCAAAACAAAAATGGGTCACTGAGCACAAAACCAAGATCTGCAATGGCCATCCCAGTCCCTGGCCTGAACCCTATAGAAAATGAGTAGACTGAACTGAAGAGAAGAAGCACCAACATGGATCTGGGAATCTGAAGGATCTGGAGAGATTCTGTATGGAGGAATGGTCTCTGATCTCTTGTCAGGTGTTCTCCAAACTCATCAGGCATTATAGGAGAAAACTCAGAGCTGTTATCTTGGCAAAAGAAGGTTGCAAAAAGTATTTAATAAAAGGGTGCCAATAATTGTGGCCAACGTGTTTTGGAGAAAAACATTTATTTCATAATGTGATTTAGCCCCACTTTCAATTCTCTTGCTTCAATGAAAGGTTAGAATTTTGGCAATTTTTTGAATGAAAGATCAAAAGGCTAAACAATGCAGATTTATTTTTTACAGCCAGTTTTGATCATATTTACCAGGGGTGCCAACAATTTTGGCCATGACTGTATACATGAACGTGTGTGTATTTATATATACAAAATAATTATACACAGTACACACATTTATTATGTAAACACAAACTTTTATTTTGGAAGTGATTAATCGCGATTAATCGTTTAACAGCCCTAGTCTTTTATTCCGCCGGTTTAGCCTTTCACGATCCACACACACATTCTGAGAAAAGCTGCTACCACTAGATAGCAGTAGCCTACTAAACACACAACCGCACCGTAATCTTGCGTTCTTCCCCATGTAAAACACTTAATATGGCTTTAAAAAAGTGATGTTGTTATTAATATAAACGTCGCTTTGTACAGACTAGCAGAAAAATATGAACTCAAAAACACAAAGTTTCACATCGAATGTTTCCTCGTTATAAAGAAAATGCTTAACGTAATGGATTAAGACAAAAGGCTAATATTAAAAGACCAAATCTTTTTATCTTAAATCTTAGCCTACCACTATCTTGTGTAAATAAGAGATTGATTATAACGTGAGTTTTGTAAGTCAGTAAGGTGGCGGCGCTGAGCTTCAGTGATTATCATGTGAGCGCTCTTCGCTCACTTGTTGTGTCATGCTTCGTTTCAAAGTTTCTGGATTGACAACCTCATTTAAATGGTGGATTGAGATTCGTAACTGCGATGATCGATAGTGATTATTATAGCAACGGACGAGACCAAAAAACAACAAAATCCTGATGATACTGTATGTCAAAATAGATCTGTGTGCATTACGTCTTGGATCGTAAATGCAAACTAAAAGATGTGCCACTTACTTTTCACTTTCTTTTTATAGGAAATGGCACTTTTTTATAATTCAATTGGGGGAAAAAAATACAATTTTAAGTGTTTCACAAGTATGGAGGACAGATTAGTACTGTTTATATATTTATGCTTAAAAACAAGCAACACATTGTTACTGCAGAGTTTCTCAACTGTTCTTAATGCAATTGTTTTAATTCAGTTATCTTTTGAGGCTGCTAGTCACCTATGGTGTAAATGTAGTATCGAAACAGAGGTATTACATTCTGCTAATAAGTAGCTTTGAATAAAACCGTCTGCTAAATGATTAAATGTAAATGCTCGTACTGACGCCAAACATTTTTGTATCCACCCAACCCTAAATGGAAGTAGTGACAGATCAAAATTAAATTTGTTCACAATAAAATCATTAAAGGGTTAGTTCACCCAAAAATTAAAATAATGTCATTAATGACTCACCCTCATGTCGTTCTAAGCCCGTAAGACCTCCGTTCATCTTCGGAACACAGTTTAAGATATTTTAGATTTAGTCCGAGAGCTTTCTGTCCATCCATTGAAACTGTATATACAGTATACTGTCCATGTCCATAAAGGTAATAAAAACATCATCAAAGTAGTCCATGTGACATCAGTGGGTTAGTTAGAAGTTTTTGAAGCATCGAAAATACTTTTTGGTCCAAAAATAACACAAAATAAGACTTTATTCAGCATTGTATTCTCTCCCGGGTCTGTTGTCAATCCTTCAGTTACTCTGATGGCGTAAGACGCTGATGGCGTGTTATCTGGTGCGCCCGAGCTTCATTTATAGACTGAGGGAAACGCACGCTGTAAAAGTGTCTCATCCGCGACATGCACATTTACGCACCATTAAAAAAATGATATCCACGCAAACAATGTAGAATAGCTTGAATATAGCGTGCGTCTCCCTCAGACTGTAAACGAAGCTCGGGCGCACCAGATAACACGTCATCAGCGTCTTACGTCAGCAGCGTCACTGCGGAGTCCTGAACGCAGATTGACAACAGACCCGGGAGAGAATACAATGCTGAATAAAGTCTTATTTTGTGTTATTTTTGGACCAAAAAGTATTTTCGATGCTTCAAAAACTTCTAACTAACACACTGATGTCACATGGACTACTTTGATGATGTTTTTATTACCTTTATGGACATGGACAGTATACTGTATATACAGTTTCAATGGACGGACAGAAAGCTCTCGGACTAAATCTAAAATATCTTAAACTGTGTTCCGAAGATGAACGGAGGTCTTACGGGCTTAGAACGACATGAGGGTGAGTCATTAATGACATTATTTTCATTTTTGAATCATGAATCATTGGGGAAGAAATATATGAACCGAAAATAATGGTTTAATAGAAAATGATGTTAAGCATGTTCACTTTAAACAAAGGTTGACTGCAAAATATTCACATACACCAAATGAGTAGTTTGAGAGTGTAGTAGTGTGACCAACTATGATCGATTACAATGGTTTATGGGAGTTTGCCAACAATGTATCTACTGAAAAACAAAACACAAATGTGATTTGTACTGTTGTCCCTCAGTTGTGGCCATGAAGTGTTTAGAAGGCATTAAGATATATGAATGTCTCTTACCAGAAACACCCATGGTACGCAGATTTTGCCATAAAAGTCACTTCAAGTTATTGTTACTGAAATTAAACGGTGGTAACTTTATATCAGCCAAGACAGTCCACAAAAAGGTTAACAATGAAATACAAAAAATAAATGTATAAAGCTTACCCTATTTAAAGAAACACAATTATTGATTATGATTTTACAGTATTGATAAACACTGCACAAACTGCAGCATTTTAGCAGAAGCTTTGTTCACTTTCAAAGGGACATTAGTCATTATGGTCATAATTAAAGTATATTAAGAGTCATTGGGCGTTTTTGAGGCATGTATGGTGTTGTATTGATCCACAAACAATAATCTAACATTTAAACACTACGGGTTACGGATAACGAGTCCAAACGCGCATGTGCTAATTAATTGGGGCTGGTCTTTGATTACAATTGCGAAACTACACGCGTTTTAAATCGAGTTTTGGTTTCATTTCAAAATATTTAAAAGAACATCAACATATAGGCTACTCGTCGAAAACACAGCATGTTCGTGAATAACACGCCCGAGCTCGTTAAAGCACACGGTGGGTCCTAGGTAAAAAAATACACGTATCTGTTTCTTAATAAATGCGGAACTGCGGATACCAATCCTTTCCAGACGTGCTTACGTGCGTATGCCAAATTAATTATTTTATCATCTCTGCCTCGCCTGAATAGTATGGATGATAGTATAGATGTTAACAATGAGACAAACACTGAACAATTTTTAAGCTCGTTTAAAGTAAAAAAAACAACAACAGGAAATGATACCTTGCAAGGCTGCTGTGGGCTAGGTAAGCGGATCGCGCTATGCATTTAATGCCGTTTGTGTTTTAATAATCAATATTAGTTCTTAAGTTCAACACAACGCGTTTGTTTACATCATATATATGCGAAAACAAATATACATTTATTTTCAAATACCTTTTAAACAAGGGCAGGGGTCCTTACTTCTCCCGTCGTCATCAAAACGCCATCTTAGGAGCTTGTGACGTAGGCAGTTTGACCCCTGACCCAGTTCAGATCAGTCTCACCCCCTACCTGTCCTTCTGGAGGCATTACCATAGTATTACCTCAGGTTATTCTCTCGGAGTGCCACATAAAGCTTGTAATACTATAAATACGTTCACCTGTGCCAGATGAGTGATAATAGTTGAATATAATACATGTAGAATTATATTAGACTAATTGGGAATACAATATAAAATATTCTAAAACAACACATTCTAAAATGACAAAATACTGAAATGAAAGAAAAAACTATAAAAATAAATTTATTGAGTGCACTTGTAAAGGATACATATAACTGCTTAATAAAATGATTTTTCCTATATTATGCAAAAGCATTATCAGATATATTATGAATTTAATAACTAAAAACACTCACTTCACAATTTTCACTGTAACAATTGGGCATACAAACGTGGTGAGCCGCAAATTTAAACAAGTTAGTCATGAGATAACTTTAATATTGTGTGTATTACAATATTAACAACTTTTGTATGAAGATCTGGTCTGATAGTTGTTGTCAAGGCTGTTAGGAAGAGAAGGTTAGAGAACCGTGGCTTCCTGGAAAGCTTCAATCCATCTATGAGAAAGAAAAAAATTATATAAGATGATTATTATATTTAAATGTAATATTATTATGTAATTATTACTACACGTGTACCTTCATATTTTATATCAATTTACCTTTCAAAGTTCTGGCTGTCACTTGCTCTGAAAATGTAGTAAAGCATTTTTTTGTGATAAAGTTTAAAATGCAATGATGATTCTGGTTTCTCTGTTCGGAGAGAGAATCCGAGAAGGGGGAGACTTTCCAAAGCGGCTACATCCTGTATGGATACAACAATTACAATAATATATAAAGGCAAAATAAATAACAAAAAATGTTGAACTGAAAATAGTTATAATATAGTGTATAAAATACATGTATAGTACAATGAACTGGTAACAGTGGATTCATTAGTTGATTAAATACAATAAAGTGTGGTCATAAATCAAAAATATAGCAGCATAACACAACCTTTACTTAAAACTTAATTTACTTAATCATTTGATGAGAAAAAAAGTTAAAGCTGAAAAAACTGCTGGAAGTTTGATGACAGAAACCACACGTTAACACATGATTGGCCAGATTTACACATCAATTACTATTTCTGTGCTCAGAAACTCAGACCAACCAAGTCAGTGGAGAGATACTATCATTTCAAAACACCAGAAGCACTAGAAATAGGAGTAGCATTTCCCTCCCTGATCATTTCAGTCCGTTTCAGACTCTGATATTTCTGATTTATTTTATTAATACACCTTCTTGGTATTATTGTGCTCAATTCACGTGCATTGCCATCATTGCCATGCCAAATTCCAAACGTTTGTCTTAGTAGGCTTTCATCAAAATAGTTTTATCTGACACAACCTAATCCTTTATCTCAAGGTTTCTGGTTGACTTGTTGGGATTTTAACTTGTTGGGATTTGCAGCAAACTGTCTTTTTTTTCATGAATGGAGATCTCCAAATTAAATATACATAGAGTCGGTCAGAATTATTGGCACCCTTGGTAAATATGATCAAAGAATGATGTGAAAATAAATCTGCATTGTTTATCCTTTGATCTTTTAAAATATGTAAAACGCTTTTCTGTAGCATACAACCTTAGGCGGAGCAAATCGCGAGCCCATTGGCTGCTCCGCCAGAAAAGCACAGCCTATGCGAGGCCAGTGACGCTTGACCAATGAGGACGCTCCGCGCCCTCTGCGTCACCTCCCGCCGAAACGGGCGTGGTCTAGGCCTATAAATACAAGCATAGCTGTCTTCCACTCCGATTTTCTATTCTTCACGAAGCTACACGCATCGTAGGACTGGATTCGAGCCGCCACAGCCGTCAGATACAAGCACCTCAGCAGGACGAGCCCTTTAAAAATTATATAAGATGATTATTATATTTAAATGTAATATTATTATGTAATTATTACTACACGTGTACCTTCATATTTTATATCAATTTACCTTTCAAAGTTCTGGCTGTCACTTGCTCTGAAAATGTAGTTAAGCATTTTTTTGTGATAAAGTTTAAAATGCAATGATGATTCTGGTTTCTCTGTTCGGAGAGAGAATCCGAGAAGGGGGAGACTTTCCAAAGCGGCTACATCCTGTATGCATCTACCTCCCCTCCCCCGCCGGTCGTGAGCGTCGACGAAGAAAGACCAGCATCGATGCGCTTACCGGCTGGATGGCTGCGTACGTTACCGTCCTCACGACCCGCGCCTTTTTCTTCCTGAATTCACGAAGAAATCGCGGAGTCCCGGAAAGCCCCGTTTTCAGCCTTCGAGGAAAGCTACAGTGTTAAAATCCCGCCATGGCCGGATTTCACTAAAATGTCTCGCTCGCACAGTCCCAACATACGCGACCGTGCCAGTGTATTTTGCAGTCACCAAACCGGCATCAAGGCCCGTTTGCCAGCACACAAATGTCCCAGGTAAATCTGAAAATGTATTTTCTGGTGTCCCAGCCACGGCCGATGTGTGTATCCGTAATGCCCACGACCCAGTGCCCATTCGTACACACAAGCACAGCCCTACACAATACAGGGCTTGCACACATAAAATCGACTCATGTCGATTGTGCATCACATGTAAGTTAGTGAACGTGCCCGCTTTTCAGTGCCCACAATCACTACACACTGCATGTCCCGTGGTTTTCTGTAAAAACGAAACGAATGCACGGTCAGTCAGTTCTTATAGACAGTACTCTCAGTGCTACACGGTGTCCCGGCCACGGCTGATGGTGTAATGTGTGTAACTGTATGCCCACGACCCAGTGCCCATTCGTACACACAAGCACAGCCCCACACAATACAGGGCTTGCACACATAAAATCGACTCATGTCGATTGTGCATCATATGTAGTGAGCGTGCCCGCTTTCAAGTGCCCACAATCACTACAAGCTACATGTCACACGGTTTCTATGAAACGAAACCGATGCAAGGTCAGTCAGTTCTAATAGACAGTACTCCCAGTGCTATAAATGTACCCGCGTTCACGCACCCACATTTATTCTCAAACATGCCGAGCCGTACGGGGCTCGCACCGCGCGCTCTCTCTCTCAGCTGAGAGAGCTGAGCGCCCGCGGGCTGCCCGCTCGATTAAGCGCGCCCCCGCATCATACGAAAAACTGCAATGGCGCCCATGTTACAGCACACGGCTGCTCTCGTGTCGCCGCCATTTCGCGACCAGAGCCCGGTTTTTCAACCCGTGCAAGCACAGCCCCGTACAACACAGGGTCTGCACGAAAGAAATCGATTCATGTCGATTTTGCATCACATGTAGTGAGCGTGCCCACTATCTAGTGCCCACAACCACTACACACTGCACGTCCCGCGGTTTTCTGTAAAAACGAAACCAACGCACGGTCAGTCAGTTCAAAAACACAGTATCCCCGGTGTTATAAATGTGCCCGCTACCACGCGCCCACATTTATTCACAAACATAACGAGCCCTACGGGGCTCGCCCCGCGCGCTCTCTCTCTCAACTCAGAGAGTCGAGCGCGCGCGGGATACCAGCTGTGTTAAACGTGCCCCCCGCCTCAGACGCCACGGCGTCCATGTTACAGCACACGGTTGCTCTCGTGTCGCCGCCATTTCGCGACCAGGGCCCAGATTACATTCAACCCCTAGTCACGCGTGCAGATGCATGGGAAAGACTTCCCGGGGTCTCAGAATGGGTGCTAGAGACTATAAAAAGAGGCTATTCGCTACATTTTTATCGACGCCCTCCCCGTTACACGGCGAGAGTCGAAACCACGGTAAAAGCAGAAGTAGCACATCTACTTCGAGCCGAAATAGCGAAGCTATTGAGTAAAGGGGCCATAGAGCCTTTATCTCAAGCTCAGAGCGAAGGGGGTCTGTACAGCAGATATTTCCTGGTACCGAAGAAAGACCCATTTTAGATCTGAGGCATCTGAACAAAGCGCTAACAAAGCGAAAGTTCAGAATGCTCACGACCAGAAAAATCCTCGCGCAGATTCGCCGAGGAGACTGGTTTATGGCAATAGATCTGAAAGACGCGTATTTTCACATACAAATTGCGTCACGTCACAGGCGATTTTTGAGATTCGCCTTCGAGGGCCGGGCATATCAGTACACAGTCCTGCCATTCGGCCTGTCCCTAGCACCTCGTACATTTATAGTGTGCATGGACGCGGCGCTGGCACCCCTGAGACTCCGAGGCGTTCGAATTCTGAATTATTTGGACGATTGGCTGATTCTAGCTCAATCACCTTCAGAACTCACTCTCCACAAGACCCTAATACTCAATCACCTCGAGTGCTTAGGTCTGAGAGTCAATTGGGAGAAAAGTTCACTGTTTCCCAGTCAAAGGGTCTCCTTTTTAGGACTGGATCTGAACTCACTGTCTATGACAGCGCGGCTGTCATCACAGCGCAGGCGAAACACCCTGCAAATGGCAAAATCCTTATAGTGCCGCTCAAGAGATTTCAAAAAATGCTAGGCCTCATGGCCTCAGCCTCGGCAGTACTACAGTTGGGCCTGCTGCGCATGCGCCCACTGCAGTTCTGGCTGGGAGCGCGTGTACCGCGCCGAGCATGGTTTCACGGTCGTTATCGCCTCAAGGTCAATCAGGAATGCATTTCAGCCCTGACACCATGGAGAGTGTCAGACTGGTACCGGTCAGATGTAAGCCTGGGGACTTCCTCGAGCCTGAAGGTGGTGTCCACGGACGCGTCCACCTCAGGCTGGGGAGCACTGCTCGAGGGCAGACCGTTCTTTGGCCAGTGGGCAGAACGAGTCAGACTACCGCACATAAAACTGCCTGGAAATGATGGCGGTGGACTTTGCGCTGAGGCGCTTTCGTCCTCGGATAAAAGGGCACCACGTCCTGGTCCGTTCGGACAACATGTCGGTAGTAGCCTATATAAACCGCCAGGGTGGCGTGAAATCCCGAAACCTCTTCAGGCTGACGGAACGCATCCTGGTATGGGCCCAGCACAACCTGCGCTCGCTGAGAGCAATGCATATGCCAGGTCACCTGAACGTAGGCCCAGACAGACTCTCACGGAACAACGTTCCGACAGGAGAGTGGTCGCTACACACACAGACAGTGCGCCTGTTGTGGAGAACGTTCGGCAGAGCGGAAATAGACCTGTTCGCAAACCAGGAAAACGCTCACTGCCCGGAATTCTTTTCAAAGAGCGTGAACGCGCTGGCCAGTGTCTGGCCCCGCCGTCCGCTCTATGCTTTTCCTCCTGTCTCACTCCTGCCTCAGGTGCTGGAGCGAATCAGGGAAAGCGGATGCTCAGTGCTACTTGTTGCTCCATACTGGACGAATCAACCTTGGTTCCCAGTTTTGATGCGGCTGAAGAGCACTGCCCCGTGGCCGATTCCAGTGAGGAGGGACCTCCTCTCGCAGGCCAAGGGCTCGATTTTGCATCCTCGCCCGGATCTCTGGTCCCTACATGTGTGGGCCATAAACGGGTACCCGCTAACCTCCCACAGGGAGTGTTAGACACGATCGAGCAGGCTAGGGCCCCGTCTACTAGACGGCTCTACGCTTCCAAATGGTCTGTGTTTTCTGGTTGGTGTTCAGACCAAGTTCTGTCACCCCTTCAGTGTGGGGAAACAGAGATTATCTCCTTCCTGCAGGAGCTATTGGATAAGGGTAGAACCCCATCCACGCTCAAAGTCTATGTGGCAGCCATATTAGCGTTCGTTAATCCAACGCTTGGCCGTTCACTGGGCAGAAACGACCTGGTGGTCCGTTTCCTTAGAGGAGCCAGGAGGTTAAATCCTCCAAGGCCTCCTTCAGTCCCCGTTTGGGACCTTTCTACGGTGTTGAACGCTATGAAAGGGGCCCCTTTCGAGCCTATTCACTCAGTTGACATGAAGCACCTGTCTTTCAAGACCGTGTTTCTTTTGGCTCTTGCTTCAGTGAAGCGTGTGGGGGATTTACAAGCACTCTCAGTCAGAGCGTCTTGTATGGAGTTCGGGCCTAACGACTCTGTAGTCGTGTTAAAACCGAAGCATGGGTACGTACCTAAGTCCCTCAACACACCGTTCAGGGCTCAGGTCATCTCCCTGTCGGCTCTGCCGGCCTCTGAGGACGGAAATAGCTCCCTTTGCCCGGTCAGGGCATTAACCCTTTAGGCGCCAGAGGTTTTTTCTTAAAACGTTCGATTTTGACATCTTAATTTCAAAAGGCTATATCTTAAAAGTAATAAAAGATAGATACTTTCTGTAAATTAGAGAAATATTAAGGATGACCCAAAGTTTATGTAGGGATTACATTTTCCCATCTAATTTGCATATTATGACGTCATATGGTGGCGGCCGTCATGGATTATAGAATTTTCATGAAAAGTCACAAGTTTAAATGATAAAATGCAGCACTTCTTTCCCCCCAAAATGTCCCTCACCTTCTGTATGCTATATTGCACAATACTGAATGCTCAGGTAAATAGTAAGTAGTAAACAAACTGTGTAAATCATTACTAATAAATGGTAGAAACAAACCGAATGCATGTAGTGGTTGGACTTTTGTTGTAGAGATTTTCCATTTACTACATACAGTAGGCACTCTGATTATATATATATATATATATATATATATATATATATATTATTCATATGACACACAAACACAAGTAGACAAGACCTGTTTAGTTGCCCCGTGGCACACCGCCTCTGCTCCTGCTACGAGCGCACGGGCGCGGCCAGATCTGCCTCACGCGCGCGCCGAGTGCGCATAGCTCTGCTCGAACTACTGTCATTGTCATTGCGACTCCCCACGTTGCCCCATAACTGTCCTATGCATACTTTGACATCGTCTAACATACCATACTAGCAAATATGTACCAGGAGAAGCGCGAGCTGCACCATTGCGCGGCAAAGATGTACCGGGAGAAGCGTGAGCTGCACCACTGCGCGGCAAAGATGTACCGGGAGAAGCGCGAGCTGCACCACTGCGCGGCAAAAATGTAACGTTACTGGGAGAAGCGCGAGCTGCACCATTTCGCGGCAAAGATGTACCGGGAGAAGCGCGATCGTCATTTTCAAAAGGCAAATATTCCCCTTCAGAGTCAGAATCGGCGAATAACATTTGCAACACAAAAGTTTTTATTAGCCATTTGATGATTTTATCTCACAAATCTCACAATTTACTCAGACGCTCTGAACTGAACTGCTTCCGCATCAATGACAAGAGCGCTCACTTGCTCTGCTGTTTTCTCCAATACTTTGAATAGGAACATGACGTCATTTTGGTCTTGAATCAAAGTATTACATGTCTGCCATCTAGTGGTAGGGAATACAAATGGGATATTACACCATATTAGGATCTACAGCCTGTTTTATTA
Organism: Phoxinus phoxinus; assembly: GCF_949152265.1. NCBI lineage: Eukaryota > Metazoa > Chordata > Actinopteri > Cypriniformes > Leuciscidae > Phoxinus > Phoxinus phoxinus. The sequence continues at coordinate 6,679,470 of NC_136900.1, read as the reverse complement.
AGTATGACGTCTTGTCGCAATTTTGCGACTTTGGCGCTTAGAGGGTTAAGAGCTTATGTGTCCCGCTCCGCTGTTTTTCGACAGACGGAGCAGCTCTTCGTTTCGTTCAGTGGGCGTTCTAAGGGGCGAGCCGCGACGAAACAGAGTCTGTCTCGATGGGTAGTGGACGCCATTGCGCTGGCCTACGCATCTAGAGGTTTGGCATGGCCTTCGTGGGCTTGGTATAGCAGGATCTCGTTACAAGATATCTGTATGGCGGCAGGCTGGGCCTCCCCGTCTACATTTATAAGGTTCTATAACCTAGAGGTTCCTGCGTTGCAGGCTAAACTGCTCTCGGTCTAGAAGACTATGTATGGTGTTCCTGCCCCGTGCTGCGGCCCAGGTCACTCCAATGTTTTAAGCATCACTCACTGACAATGTGTCCCATGAGCATGCTATGACCCCTCATATATATCTATTATTTACATATATATGTTATTATGCCCTTAGGGGCGCTATTATAAAGGGATGATGCTAATTCTAGCCGCTCTCCCTATAAATTCTTGGTGTAGGCGCTTGTATGCCAGGGCGCACACGCCCTCGGGTGTCTGTGTCGGTCCAAGAGCACGCACGGCGTGTTACAGAGGTTCCCGTAGCGTCTTTCGACGCAGTACGAGATAACTCTACGTAAGAGAACGTACTCGGTTACTAACGTAACCTCGGTTCTCTCTAGGAGAGGGAACGAGTACTGCGTCTCAGGCCATGCGTGCCCACGCTGCGTCGCTTCAGTGACGAAAATCAGAGTGGAAGACAGCTATGCTTGTATTTATAGGCCTAGACCACGCCCGTTTCGGCGGGAGGTGACGCAGAGGGCGCAGAGCGTCCTCATTGGTCAAGCGTCACTGGCCTCGCATAGGCTGTGCTTTTCTGGCGGAGCAGCCAATGGGCGCGCGATTTGCTCCGCCTAAGGTTGTATGCTACAGAAAAGCGTTTTACATATTTTACAAAATTAAGGATTAATTTTTAGGCTTCAATCTCGAAAAATAAATCTTTCCCGTAGCGTCTTTCGACGCAGTACGAGAGAACTCTCCTAGAGAGAACCGAGGTTACGTTAGTAACCGAGTACGTTCTCTCTAGATGAGGGAACGAGTACTGCGTAATAGAATTACGCAACGGGTAAAGTCATCTTTGCTCGAGATATGAAGCCAAAAAATTATCCTTAAATTTTGTATACATTGTCAACGCAGTGTAGCAGCAGGCAGACCTAGAGCAGGCTGACTAGCATGCCCATTGGCTGCCTCGCGGCAACTGCAGCAGCCTACCACTGAGCCGGGCGCGACATCACGCCCAATGAGGGCGCTTCGAGCCCTCACGCGTCATAGCCCGCCAGAATGGGGGTGGCTTAGCGTATAAAATGAAGGGCTTGGGGGCTGCTTAGCTGGTTTTTCATCGCTTGAAGCGAAGTGAGCTCGGGGCGCGATCATGGCAGGTTACGCAGTACTCGTTCCCTCATCTAGATAATTCTAATTCCCTCATCAATAATTATATTACGCAGTACGAGAGAACCTCTCGTAAGAGAACTAATGAAAGTGGGGGGAAATCACATTATCAAATCAAGGTTTTTCTCTGATACACGTCGGCCCCAATTATTGGTGCCCCTAAAAATTCGTATGGGTTAAATATCTATAGAAGTTTATTCGGTTACACTTTATTTCGATAGTCCACTTTAGACATTCTACTAACTAGAAGTAACTTTTCAACTACATGTGAACTAACTCTCATTGGAGTATTAGTAGACTGGTAGGTGTTAGGGTTAGGGTTCGGGTTAGGAGAATAAGTTGACTTGTAGTTGCCATGTTACTTATAGTCAGTAGAATGTCAATTGCAGTGAGAAGAGCCTGGTTGTGCGGAAGGAGTGGGGGAGGTAATCTTAGTCAGTCTTCTCCTTATTCCATGCATTGTTGGAGACTTTTTCAACATGACAATGACTCTATACATTCTCTCAAGGTGAAAATCCTTCAGTAGTATGTCACGGGACTTTATGGGGGACCAGCTCTCCCCATCAAACATCACTCAAGGTCAAACTCCAGGAGTTAAACATCAGATGTAAAAGTTTGTCGTGAATTTGCACACTCAATGCCAAGAAGGGTCAGAGCCGTATACTTACATTTTTGGAGGATGTACTAGAATATTACTTGTTGTTTCTTGGATTTAATCAAGAGTGAACTAATTTTTGCAACCATTAATTTAAGCAAATTTGGCCAATTTACTTATTTTACAGATATTTATGACATTTTTCTCTGTTTTTATTAAGTATAGCCTAGTACGTTTAATACAAAAATGTTATCTTTAAATGAATCGTAATAGTGATCATTAATAAATATATTAATACAAATATCGGCAACACTACAATCCGGTTCTATTCGTTAAAATCAGTTAACTATAACATTAATAACAATGAGCAATACATTTGCTACAGTATTTCTACATCTTTCTTAACATTAGTTAATTCAAATACGACGGTTCATTGTTTATTCATGTTAGTTCACAGTGCATTACTAATGTTAACAAATAAAACTTTATTAATGTATTAGAAAATGTTGAAATTGACATTAACTAAGATTAATAAATACTGTAGAAGTATATTTTTAATTCTTAGTCCATGTTAACAATGTAAAGTGTTACCAAAATATATGTTTATGCTCAGAGGGGGTGTACTCATTTATGCATTTATTTCATTATATTTCTAAATAATCTTTGTATAGATTTGATATATTTTTTTATATAATCTTACCTCACTGGCAGCATATGTGTACAGAACTTTGTTCATGATGACAAACCAGAACCGTTTCCACGGTTTCCTTTTGGCTTTCCTGTTGGAGAGGTCCAAGTAGCCGCTCATTGAGGACCCATCGGTGTTCGCTGAAACCTAGAATTAACGAATGGATTCGATTTACTGACATACTGTTCAGAAGTTTGGGATTGCTAAGATTTTTTAATTATTTGAAAAAGGTATTTTTTAATAATAAAAACCTTATTGTTATCAAACAGTTGTGCTGCCTTATATTTTTTAATGATTCAAAAGCATTCATTTGAAAATCGTTTGTAACATTATAAATGTATTTGTCACTTTTGATTAATTTAATATATCCTTGCTGAATAAAGCAAGCAATCCATTTCTCATCTTAAAAAAAAAAAAAAAAGTTTGAACGGTAGTGTGTGAAATTAACTCATAAATGTAACTCATACTAGTCAGATATATAGTAGTCCGTTTTCCAGTTTTCACGGTTGTTTTTAATCAGTCAGGCCGAAAACAAAATAGTGTTTAAAAACTAATCTCTCAATTTGCCAAATTTGTTCATTTATTACTTTGTCTTATTTTCTCATCCAAATTTTTTGAGATTTTTTTCTGCCTGTTGAAACTCTTCGTTTCAACGGGGGTTTCAAATTTCGCGATTTTATTATTATTTTTTGCATATTTTCATCTGCCAAAAATACTTGTAAACATATCACGTTTTAATTAAATCCCTCAAGCATGGTTGATAAATCAAATATTAGCATTATTTACACAAAATTATAGATTTAAATATCACTCATCACATATTACATGTCTTTAAGATAATTTGATAAAGTATGCTAAAGGCGGTACAAGACCATGGTCAATGGCTCAATACACTGTGAACTGGAAACTGTCTTTATTATCTAGCTCAGATTAAGTCCGTTTTGATTGGCATTTAAAAGATAGTTGCAGTTCTTTGGATCATCACCTCTTTTAGGGCTGCTGGTATTTTCTTCTGCTTTCTGAATGGAAAGGAACCAGGGGACTTCGTAGGTGAACGAGGCATATGACTGGGTGCTTCCTCGCCTAATATAAGAAAAAAGTCACACAGGCTCTTATTTTATAGAAATCAATACAAATACATAAAAATACATTAAAGCAGACAGTGTTGAACCTGAATTGATCTGCTGCAATGCAGAGGAGCAGAGATCGCAAACTCGCCCAAGACGATTCTTCATGTACTTCAGTGGCTGTTCATTAGTCGAACAGGCCTGACATACAACCTACATGCCAAGAGAAAAGCATGCATGCGCACATAAGCATCATTGAACAATTATGCAACATAAATACTGAAAAAAACATTTTCCTTACAATCACATATATAAGAACGATTTGCTTAAATACATCTTACAATAAAAAAGTAAAAAGTATTTTTAAAATCGTATGAATTTTTAATATGAATTATAAAGGGGGCTAAATTTTATAACATTTTCATGTATTAATAAAAATTTTATTGCCAACGTATGAACAGCTTGTAACAAAACTTAGAAAACAAGACCTTCCCTGCCATCTGTCTATGAAAGCCTGTAGACTGATTATACTAATTATACTATTATACTAAACTAATATATTTTTTTTCAATGGAAATGAATCAACACTAAACTTACTTAAACTGGACAATGACTTTCTTCTAGAGCTTCTATTCAGCCAAAACAACCTTTGTTGCATTCATTTCTCACTGTACAGCTGCTTCAACTACGGTATCTGTATTGTAAAGAGCGCTATATAAATAAAGGTGACTTGATTTGAATTTACTTATGTCAATGTGTCATACAAAGAAAGGGGATTCAAACTAGTCTCACATATATACTCTATCTATAGTCTCAAATATACTTTATAATCAAACTATTATAACAGTGTAACTTTAATTCCCTCATCTGTCTTGAATCACGTCTCTTGTACATGCACGAGCAATAAGTTGCTGGCTGCAGTTCACTTAACGGCCACCGGTGTCGCTAGTAGAGTTGTTGCAAGAATGACGTGAAAACCCGGAAGACTAATTTTCCTATGGGGTTTTCAATATACGAATAAAATAAAATCTGTGGTAAACATAAGTTGACGATACTTGGACGTTTTGCCAATGTAAATTACACACACACCTATTTATTTATTAGAAACATGTTTTTGTAATGTTTTTTATAAACATAGCTTCAAAATTCGTGTTTTCAATATGGGTGCTTATAATTTACGTTGTAGAACAAAATGTTCAATATTAACGTCAACTGATATTTACCACTGACCTTATTTTACTCATAAATATAAAAACTCAATATAAAAACCCGTAGGAAAAATCACAAGGGAACCACTGGTGAATTAGTATTCCAGTTTTTGACGTCACGATTGTGCCATATGCTCCCCTTGTGAATGTGTCATGTTGTCATGTTGTCATTGGTTGATGTAGTCATGTGGTTTCTCAGTTCTGTTCTGTCATTCTCCTACGCTGTTGACAGGGTGTAAACAGTGCAGCGCTTCCTGGTTCTACGTCAGAACGCCGCCTCACTATTGGCTAGCTCCTGCGTTAGCATCACAAGCATGTCGTGGTGCTCACGTGACCAGTGTCGGCCAATAGTGAAATAGTAATAGTAAGCGCTGTGCTGTTTACACAACTTCAACAGCATGGGAGAATGACGTAGAAGAGAAGAGATTGATTAATAAAGTCATTATTTTTGGGGGGTTTTGCGCACAAAAAGTATTCTTGTCACTTCATAACATTAAGGTTGAACCACTGTAGTCACATGACTGTTGTAACAATGTCTTTCCTACCTTTCTGGGCCTTGAAAGTTGCAATGACGTTGATGCCTATGTAGGGTCAGAAACCTTGGATTTCATAAAAAATATCTTAATGTGTTTTCTGAAGATGAACGAAGGTCTTACGGGTTTGGAACTACATGAGGGGGAGTAATTATTGACAGAAATTTTATTTTTGGGCGAACTAACCTTTTAAGTCCATGTTCAAGATCATGTTTCAAGCCAGTTCTTTGTTTATTTTGTATTTTGTTCATATTTGTATTCAAATAAAACTGCCCTTGGGTTCACCTGCAACTCGCCTTCAGTGGACATGCTTTGATGCTTGTGATTGGATTACCAAGAATGGAATTTGATGTCAGATGTAAATGGGGTCTAAAGGGAGCAACATCTTCTCACCTTCCCACAGGCTCTGCAATGGTGGCGTCTCCAGGCGAGGGTGAACTCAGAGGTGCAGATACTACACATGGTGACTCTCTGATCTGGGATCCATATTGGGCGTATGGTTCCCAGCTGGGCCCTATTGTCTACAACGTCTTGGGTTGCCTGGAAAATTTCATTGATTTAGTTTACAACAAAATTGCACACATGAAGATTATAATAATGTTTATGAGTTAGTTTACCATCTCAGGGTTTCTAACTGAGGTGAAGGTGGTCTCTTTCTTGGTGTAATCGTCGATTGCAGTAGAAATAGCCTGTAGCCACTCATCTCGACATGCAGCAGAGCTTTGCGGATAAAACCACGAGAGTTTGTAAAGCAGAAACATACACATGAATTTGTTATAAATAAGGGTCAGTATTCACATATCGTTGGGAAAATTTGAGCAAAAAATCTTAAAATTCTATCATAATTTATTTACGCGTTTGTCATACCAAGTAAGGAATAATAATTTTTCGAATAATTCAACGGCCCGGACAAAAAATTAGCATCACATCATCGACCCACATGGTTTAAAACTTTTTAAAGATCCTCACCTGGCAGATAAAATGAAAGATCGTTCGACACTCTCAATGTTCAGCTCATTTTGATACCCCTCTTGACTAGGTTTACTAACCTGAGGAAAATACAGATAATAACAGAAAAAAGACTATGAAATTTATATAAATATTGCACTTTTTACTAAAATGATTGAAGACAATTGTTTAATTAAGAATAAAACTATTTTTAATTTTAATATTGTCACCTTCCTAAAATAATTGCCTAAGTCCTTTTCATTTTCAAATGACTTAGGCAATTATTTTAGGAAGGTGACGAAATAATAAATTTAGAATAAAGATCTCACCTTCATCCCAGCCAATGAGAGTATGTTGTTTAGTTTGAAATTGCCCGATGCTACTTGCGTGGTATAAAGAAGACTATCGTTTGTCTGTTCAAATACAATAGAAATACATTTTTATAGAGAAAAAGATATTTGAGTTTTTTTTTTATGTTATAGATATATTATTTGTTATTAGATATGTTATTTTTTATAGTTATAGTGCAAAAGTTGGTGCAAAAAACACCACAAGTTCTGCCTTTGATTCGATTTTCTTTTCTGTATTCTATATTGTTCACGAATACTATCATACCCTAACATCTATGAACAAATGAAGTCCTATGGCAAAATGAAGCCCTGCACACTGAATAGAGTGTTTCACTTGGAAATATGTCTCATATACAGTTGCATTGTGAATATTGTTTCATGTTATTTTTAATCAAATTGAATGAGAATTGTGACAACTGTCACTTACTAAGAAGAACATTCGAGGCTGCATCACTTTCCTGGAGAGCTTCATCAAGATCCCTTCCTTTAACAAAACCTAAAGAAACATACATTGATATATTTCTAAAGCAGTTGTACTGTTGAAATAGTTTAACAAGAGTGAACCGTTGTAGTTAACATACCCTTCCTGGTTGGACAATCACATGATTCCCAGTTAAGCGGCACTGAACCTCATAGAGCTTCTGGGAGTTATCCTGTTTGTAAACAAAAATTTGGATTTCTCAAGATTTACCAAGAAAAGTTATGGATCTTTTAGAAAGTTAAAAAATTATTCTGAATTACCCCTTGTCTTACGAATGCATTGGCATGATTGGCCACCTCCTTTACTATCACTAGGGCAGCTGTAAATATTTATAAAGATATATAAAAAATTAATATAATAGAAGATTCAGATCAAGTTTTAGTTGTACTGTGTGTATTTAGAGGATTTAAAGGTGTGCCTAATAATGGAAGATTTCGAGAGCGTTTCTGTTCACCTTCTGCATCTCTGTAGTCTGGGGATTCTTCATCTAGATTGTTCAAATAATCTGAGGAAAAAATAAATATAAAAAAATATGAGTAATTTAAAAATATATATTTTTAATAATAAACAATAAGAAGTTGCCATTTCACTAGCTCATTTTTAGCCAATTTCCATTCTAAGCTTGATTTAGTCGCGTAAGGGTTAGTCTCAGCGGCCATTATCCTGCTTGCATGATCCAAACTTTTACTCAGCAAACATAATCACGTGTTGCAAACGCTCCCTCCATGCTGCCTTTAGTTTCAAACCAATAGAAGCTCACTGTAAAGTAATTCTAATAATCTACAATAATCCTTAGTTATGTAATCAGTGCATTAACATTAATAAATACATTTTTTACATTTTTTTATCATTAAGCCTCTACAGCTTACACAACACAAAACATGTGGCGCACAAATCAGATTTCTGTATGTGTTTGCTGTAGTAAAATAAAAGCATTAACACCAACATATCTGACATATCATCACACAACAATGTTCTGAAAGCTGTTCTTGTGCTTAGATATTTGGATGTTACAACAAGTGTCCTTGTTTATGGTGTTTGCCAAGTCAAGCATCACTGTTACTCTTGCTCTTACTCAGGAAATCTGCATAAAGATAAAGGAAATCATAAAGGAAATCTGTATAAACCCAGCGGGGCCGTACACAGGGGGGTGTCCCGGCGGCTACAGCCACTGCCCCTATGCCCTATACAATCCACATTACAGACAGTGGTTGATCCACGAAATTAGTAATTTGGTAGTGTAATGTCATTATAAATGCTGAGAAACACTAGTTAATGTGATGTTGTTCAACAGTGTTAATGGAATAAGAAGTGGTTCTATCTGTTAGTCCCTGGTTCACTTTAAGGGGCGGAGTTAACGGGCTAGAGAGAGAGAGTTCAGAGCGGGAAGTGAGAGTGGAGAGTGAGTTTAAAACAGCCAGAGAAGCGAGCTAGAGTTCTTCTTCATGTTATGTACGGCGTGGGTTACGGCCATAACAGTAACCCTGCAGTTCTTGAATAAAGCCTCAGAAGGAGAACGAATCCGTCTGTTTACTTCTATTAGCGAAACGCTACAGTAGTTTGTTTTTGTATTTCTGTCGGTGATGTCCTGGTTTTCTAATAGTGCTAACAACTTGTGCAAAATATCCACGTTCTTGGAAGATAATAAGAATTCTTGTCTAATAAAATGATTGTACCTGATCTGATCTAATATAAGTAACACTAATACATAAATAACATTTCTGTTGTCAACACACTTTGTAGACAATAAACATTGCCTTCACAAAAAGAAGGCCGAGTGAGAAAGAGCAAAGGGAGGCTAAAGCCAATTCAACACTGCAAACCTGGACTCATCGTTCCAGAAACTTGAAAGCCATCAGCGGGTATATCATCATACAGAATATTTAGCAGACAGTTTTTCACACTTTAACTCAATTTTAAAATTGAGCTCATTTGTTTGTAAATTTGGAGTGCTGTCAATACAGAGAACAACGACAAAAATCAGTGTTGCCTACACCGTGTTATCCTCTTTAAAATTTGCACCCTGTTGACTTCAATGGGGCAAGTTTTAAACCTGCTTTTAGCCTCTTAACATCCTTGATGTGTCATAGAATTGCCCAGCCATGTTAGATGATTCCTTCAGAGTGAACACGGTGAATCTGACTGCATTAGATGTGAAAGATATGAATAAAAATTATGTTATTTCAGCCAGCGCAAATACCTGTATTTACATCCTGTTTTTGGTCGAAGTCCAAAGTAGTCGATTGTCAAGTTCACGCGCATAGGTTTAGTTACCTATGATCACGCGCGTGAACTCGACAATCGACTACTTTGGTGTTTATTAATATAAACACCAAATATTGGACCAGGGTGTTTATTAATATAACTCCGATTGTATTCGTCTGAAAGAAGAAAGTCATATGCACCTAGCATGGCTTGAGGGTGCGTAAATCATGGGGTAATTTTCATTTTAAAGTGCACAACTCCTTTAATAAATGTTCCCAGATAAACGTTTAAATGGAATTAAATTACTTTTTCACACTGAAAAGACAGTGACACGCAGTAAACCTTATCGGAAACTGTCATTGGATCGATTTGGCGGGAAATATGCATCTGAAATATGTTGCTCAATCAGGAAATAAAAAAACACATCATCATAACTTATTCAGTCAAATAACACAGACTGCTTTATTTCCAAGACAATGCATGGTAAACTTTGAATTTTAAAACAATATAGTGCAATATAGTAACAGTGGCTTGTATTAATATTTATTAATATGTATAGGCTTTTCTAATAAATTCCTACAGCTAAACAGATATACTGTATGTTCATGTTTAATATTTCATCCATAGTTACATACATAAAGAAATATATTTTGCGTTAGGTCGGTTACCTTTGTCAGAAGTGTGCAGTAGACACACCCATTAACGATTTCAATATAGGACTTATCCTTTCCAAAAAGACCATAAACATTACAGACAACATCTTAATTTACATACATATATCGTAAAACTAATCCTGCGAGACTGAGATGCTGGAAATCGGGTGATTTTAGATCAATGTTTGGGCTGTTATTCAATGATGCCCTCTGTCGGTAGGGAATAATAAGATGGCCGCTCGAACACTTCCGGCTGATGGCAGTTTATTATATTATATCTCATTATACAGATCAGTGCTAACAACTGCAATGAGCTAAAACCTCTCTTAACCTCTTACGTGTACTAAAACCACACTTACTGCATGATGTGCTAAATACCATCCAGAATAGCTTAGCAACCAGATAGCAACAACCTGGCAACCATCCACAATACATTGTGCTACTAACTGAAACACCACATAGAACAACACAACCTGGCCAAAAAATTGTTGCAACCAAGTCAGTCGAGTCATCTTTATTTATACAGTGATTCATACAATAAAGATTATTTCAAAGAAGTTTTACAGTGAAAAACAGGAAAATAATGATCAAGGATGTGAACAAAATTCCATTGTGATGTAAAGCAGCTCTAAAAAGACAATAGTGTCATTGTTCACGTACAAAAATGTCAGTTCAGTCAAACACACATTGCAATGTGCTATAAAAACACACTAAAATCACCTTAGTGACATATGGCAACAAGCCAACACACTGGCAACTGCACCACAATGTGCTGACAAAACTACTCAGAAAACCTTAGCAACCACATAGCAACACCCTGGAAACCACCTACAATAGCCTAGCAACTGCACTGCCACACTCAGAACCCCTAAGCAACTGCATAGCAACACCCTAGCATTGTGGCAGGGATTTTTGTGTAGAAAAGCACTCGCATTTCCTTCATAAAATCTTCTTAAAGTGTAAAGATTCTCACCAGTAAGGAGGAGTTGATATTGTGGAATCCTCTGGATAGGTTTAAGCATGTAATGTTTCACTGCGAGGTTAGCGCAGCACGGATTGCTCTGCATCATTGAGAAGGTAAGACAGAGAAAGAAAGACAGATGATGAATTTGTGTTAGTAGCTACAGTTTATCCAATTTAGTATTCCAATTGTAGGGTATTTATATTACATAAGTCAATAAATATGTAACTGCATTTGAAGTATACTTAGCATAAAATAAATGTATTTCAAATACATTTTAGTATTTTTTTTTTTCTAGGGTAGTTTAAGAATGTAAAAAAACAAACAAACAAAAACACCCAAGAGACTATTCACATCACTACAAAGGCATCTAGGTATGAACTAAAAACAGGTCGGAGTGGTTCGAATACCTCAAACTCTTTGACGACTTTGGCAAACGCTGGGTTTTTCCGGCAATGCTCTTCTAGAAGTCCCACATTCTTGTCGAACTCACAAATATAATTGGAGTACATTTTGAGAAAAGGTCCTTTCTTCACAAATATATCTGCTACAACACAATGCTTGTTCCTGTTTGAACAAGGAAACTTCTATAAATAGACTAGTTCACATAAAAATACAATCTGACATAATTGTTTACACATATTGTCCAAACCCGTGTAACTTTCGATCATCCATGGAACTCAAAAGATATTTTGAAGATTGCCCTTTTTGAATCATTCAGACAACAAGATCAACTTATTTAATTGAAAAGACTCAAAGGAATGTTGAAAAGGACATTGCTAATTCTCCAGGATGGCAAGTGCACATGTCAAGATTTTCAGTGGCTCAAGATTTAAAGAGCAACTTAGCAAATCTCTTATTTTGTGTTCTGCAGAAGTCGTACAGGGTTGGAATGATATGTGAGTGAGTAGATGATGACAGAACAGGCCAATTCATTTTTAAATATTCATTTTTAAATAAACACTGTAAAAAAATTGCTGCGATTATTTATAACAACTTAAAATCCAACATTGTTTCAACTTAAATGTGAAATGTATTCATGCTTGACTTAAAATATTAAGTTTAGTTAACTTTAGTTCAGTTTAGTTAAGTTGGATATTTAAGTTATCTCAAAAATTTTTAAGTTGTTATAGCCACATTTTTTACAGTGAACCATTAAGTTTTTATCAATAATTTGGTCACACTTTAGTTTAGGGTCCAATTCTCACTAACTATGACTTTTGCCTCAAACTCCTAATTACTGTTTATTAATAGTTAGTAAGGAAGTTGTTAAGTTTAGGTATGAGTTATGATTGAGGGAGTATATGGTAATGCAGAGGACATTAATATGTGCTTTATAAGTACTAATAAACAGCCAATATCCTAGTAATATGCATGCTAATAAGCAATGAGAATTGGATCCTAAACTAAAATGTTACCAAAAATGTAGAATGCCATTTTTTTCAATGACTTGAAAACTACCGGTACTGGTCATATCTAGTTTCCAGACCCTTTGTGAGTAAAATGCTTTAAGAAATTAGACCCAAAGAGTATATAGGTCAATGATGTGATACTCATATTTGTCACTACATTAAAACTGCAATTCATAAATACAAAGACTTGAAAACACATTTTCTATGACGAGCAGGGGCACTCTTTTTTAAGAACATCAATTGTTGTTAATTATATATATATATATATATATATATATATATATATATATATATATATATATATATATATATATATATATATATATATATATATATATGCCACTGTTATATGCCATTGACCCATATTTATTTCACTAGCCTAGCTATAATAAACATGATGTGGTTTTCAACAGTTTCTACAGTGACTATTTCCATGAAATCACGGCAAACCTACAAATGCACAGTACAGATACTGTAAGGCTGACTTCCCATTGTTTAAATATAAATAAGAAGGTATGTAAGATTGCTGCTTTCTGGTATGTGTTGGTGCATTTGCATTACCAGTGAGCAACCCGTTCTTCCAGCTCGTTCAACAGGTCGCAGTTTAGCTTGTACAGCTGAGGCAAAGAGCACAAGATCTGGTTCACGACTCGCTCGTCGATTACGGCTTTTCCCGCCTGACAGGAGGCCTTCAGTACAGCTTCACGGAAATCCTGCAAGGTTTAGGGAAGTGAGATTAAACTATAGAAAAGTAAATTGTTATTTTAGGAGTCACCATAATGACATTTTACCATCAGTAACAACGAAAGCACTGATAATGGCCAGTCTTTGTACTTAGTCTTTGACTGCACCTAAATCAGATCAACAAGTTATAGAGGAAACACTTACTACATGGAGGAGCTTTAGTACTTGCACAAATCTGTGAATAAAGAAAGAGAAAAAGTATAATAAAGAGAAACATAAAAATATATACATTTATTAAAAGAGGACTCATTTATGCAAACATTAAAGATCCAAACTTTCTTTATTCTCTGGAACACAAAAGGAGAATTTGATGAAACTCTTTTCCAGAAAGTAACACCCACATGAAATTAAACTAAAAAAGGGCCGGATGGAAAAGGGCTGGATGAAGATTCTTCAAAATGCTACTTGTATGTTCCACAGTAAAAAAAAAAAGCATACATGTTATGAATAACATGGTAATGATCCTTTAAAAAAGGTTTGACTGAATAAAACAGACTTACATTTTCTCTGAAGACAAGATCTCATTTACAATGTGTTCAGTTTTATTGGTCTTCTTCTCCTCAGTCTAGAAAAAAAATTGAATATTACCATCAAAACTAAATATTTAGCTGTAGTTAATTATGCAAACTATGTATAGAACGCATTTATAAATTGCACTTGACCGTTTTATCTTTGCATATGCTGTTCTGTAATATTTCTATAAATATATAACATTTATCTTTTAGGAACAATGAATTGTTATATCTTATAAAGTGTTAGAAGATTTCATAACATTGTGGGTGCTTTCACACTCGAGTCCCCTTTAAAAGCTCAGATCCTTTTTTGGTCCACTTAAAGGAATATTTCACCGCTGGAAAGATGAATGTGTATTTAAATTGGGTAATTTATGTACAGTAGTAGAAATTATTTTAGAAGTTGGTGCCTTCTAGACTGAGAAAAGTTAGAAAATGTATTTTTGGTATTTTTGGCTCATGAAAGACAACAACTCCCAGAATGCACTTGCTTCGCTGCCCTACGAGGTCACTCCCAAGCCACGCCTACTGGTTACAGAGAGCAGTATCGGAAGAAATGATTTAACGAGTTGACTCGAAACTGAAAAGACGTCGTTTTATCGTGAGTCTCTGTGACGATTTAGTTGATAAATTAATTTAAATACTGATCGGATTTATATCAGTTTTGCGAAAACCCGATATGGGCGGGCTGAAAACATGCGGGACTAGCTCCTACTATTAGCTCTAGTCTCTAGCCTCTGGTTAAAAAAGCCTTTTTTTCCAGACACACAATACAAGAATCTCTCGTCTCAGGGGGACATGAGGGAGGGAAGCACGGTCATTCAAAAATACTACCGGGTTTACTGATACAATGCTCATCGGTGAAGTATCTCTTTAAGTAATAATGGGGACATCTTTGTGTTCATACAGTTGCTTTATTCAATCTACTGGTGAAATCAGGCATTATGAGAACTAGCCATTATTTACTCCATTTACTATTGAACATACATTATGTTAAGCATTCCATGCAGTGGTTTAATAATATAATTAAATATCTTGCGGCTTAACGCAAAAATAAAAACAAGACGTTCACATTTGTGTCTCCCTCACAGAGTTTGGAAGCGGTTGAAATCACAGACGAGTGCATGTCATGAATAAATCATTTGGAGAGATCTGCCAGCAGAAGCAGACAGGATGAATGTACGGGCATCTGATGACCAAAATAATTTGGAATTTACAAATGAATTTCACAATGTATGTTTTTAGTGAATAGCTGAGAGCAGCTTCACAGTAATAACATAAAAATAATACAACAAAGTTGTTTCTAGAAGAAAATTGCGTCATCATCCACCTTAAAGGATTAGTTCACTTTTAAAAAAACTTTTGCTGATAATTTACTCACCCCCATGTCATCCAAGATGTCCATGTCTTTCTTTCTTCAGTCAAAAAGAAATTAAGGTTTTTGATGAGAACATTTCTCCATATAATGGACGTCAATGGGCCCCAAACGGTTCAAGGTCCAAATGACAGTGTCAGTTCAAAGGGCTTTAAACGACACCAGACGATGAATAAGGGTCTGTAGCGAAACGACATTTAAAAAATAAATAAAAAAGTTTACGTTTTATAAGCACAAATGCTTGCCTTGCTCTGTTCTGTGATGCGCATTCGTGACGTCATGTAATACGCAATTACGTTGAAAAGGTCACGCTTCTATGAAAAGTAAAATAAATTCTGTCCTGATGAACATTTTCTTTTAGGCTTTTTAATATTACAACACCCAGGATACGCACACGAAATGGGCATTTTAAACGATAAACTGACACAAAGACATTTGAATATGTGTATATGGTCCTCCTTCCGCACATTTGTAAACACTGACTCGGTACGTCAAGCGTGACCTTTTCAACGTAATTGCGTGAAATCACGAACGCGCATCACAGAACAGAGCAAGGCAAGCATTTGTGCTTATAAAACTTAAACTTTTTTATTTATTTTTGAAATGACCGATGGTTTCGCTAGATAAGACCCTTATTCATCGTCTGGTGACGTTTAAAGCCCGTTGACGAAATGTTTTCATCAAAAACCTTAATTTCTTTTCGACGGAAGAAAGAAAGACATGGACATCTTAGATGACATGGGGGTGAGTAAATTATCAGCAAAATTATTTTTTTAAAAGTGAACTAATCCTTTAAGTAAGCCAGATCAATAATATTGTTGAACATTAAATGTCTCCAACTAAGCAAGCCAAAAGCCAAGGCAACAGCGGCAAGGAACCAAAACTCCATCAGGAGACAGAATGGAGAAAAAAAACCTTGGGAGAAACCAGACTCAGTCGGGGCCAGTTCTCCTCTGGCCAACAAACAAACAGTGTATGATTATGATTCGGGCAGCATTACAGGTCAGAAGTCAGATTGGCCACCTCCTGAGATGGTCTTGGTTCGGTTTGCTTTAGTCAAGTCAAGTCAAGTCATCTTTATTTATATAGCGCTTTTTACAATACAGATTGTATCAAAGCAGCTTCACAGTGATAACATGAAAATAATACAAAAAATAATTTCATCATCATCCACCTTTAAGGCAGATCTATAATATTGTTGAATATTGAATGTCCCCAACTAAGCAAGCCAGAAGGTAAGGCAACAGGGGCAAGGAACCAAAACTCCATCAGGTGACAGAAGGGAGAAAAAAACTTTGGGAGAACCCAGGCTCAGTCGGGGGCCAGTTCTCCTCTGGCCAATGAGTAAACAGTGTATGAAGTTCAGAATGAATCAGAGTATTTGTCCAGTTCCGGTTGTTTGAAGTCAGAGTGGAGAGGAGGAGGGACTGGTTGACACTTCAGGTCAGCGGCGTCGTCGTCGTGTCCTGGCGCTGGTCCTTCATCAGATCTGGATACGGCCTGGTTCCAGTGGACAGCGGTAAACCTCGGGATAGACAGAGAGACTAATATTAGCGTAGACGCCGTCCTTCTTATGATGTACCAAGTACATCAGGATTACGGGAAGTGTTCCCGGTCCCGGCTGTTCTAAACTATGCAGCCTAATTATATAAGTCTATAATGTGTTATGTGTATGCTAGGCTGAAGAGATGTGTTTTTAGTCTAGATTTGAACTGACAGAGTGTGTCTGCTTCCCGGACAATGGTAGGAAGACTGTTCCAAAGTTTTGGTGCTAAATAGGAAAAGGATCTACCGCCAGCAGTCGATTTAGATATTCTAGGTATTATTAACTGACCGGAATTTTGAGATCGCAGTAGACGTGAAAGGACTATAATGCGTTAAGAGCTCGCTCAAGTACTGCGGAGCTAAACCATTTAGTGCTTTGTAAGTGATCAGCAATATTTTAAAATTTATCCGATGTTTAATAGGCAGCGAATGCAGTGTTGACAGAACAGGGCTAATATGGTCATACTTCCTGGTTCTAGTAAGAACTCGAGCTGCTGCGTTTTGAACTAGCTGTAGTTTGTTTATTAAGCGTGCAGGGCAACCACCCAGTAGAGCATTACAATAATCTAGCCTTGAGGTCATAAACGCATGAACTAATTGTTCTGCATTATTCATTGAGAGCATATGACGTAATTTAGATATATTTTTAAGATGGAAGAAAGCGGTTTTACAGATACTAGACACATGACTTTCAAATGAAAGATTGGTATCAAAGAGCACACCCAGGTTCCTAACCGACGACGAAGACTTAACAGAGCAGCCATCAAGTGTTAGACAGTACTCTAGGTTATTACGTGTGGAAGTTTTTTGTCCAATAATTAGAATCTCTGTTTTTTCTGAATTTAGTAGTAGGAAATTACTAGTCATCCAATTTTTTATATCGGCTATGCATTCCGTTAATTTTGTGAATTCGTAGGTTTCGTTAGGTTTTGAAGAAATATACAGCTGAGTATCGTCGGCATAACAGTGAAAGCTAATTCCATGTTTCCTAATGATATCTCCTAATGGTAGCATATACAGAGTGAACAGCAGCGGTCCTAGTACTGAGCCTTGTGGTACGCCATACTGAACTTGTGATTGATAAGACATCTCTTCATTTATTGCTACAAACTGATAACGGTCAGATAAGTATGATTTAAACCATGCTAGTGCAATTCCACTAATGCCAACATAATGTTCGAGTCTATTTAAAAGGATGTTGTGGTCAATGGTGTCAAATGCAGCACTAAGATCCAGTAATACTAATAGAGAGATACAACCACGATCGGATGATAAGAGCAAATCATTTGTGACTCTAACGAGAGCTGTCTCGGTACTATGGTACGGTCTAAATCCGGACTGAAAATCCTCGCAGATATCATTTCTTTCAAGAAAGGAACACAGTTGTGAGGATACTGCTTTTTCTAATATTTTTGACAGAAATGGCAGATTAGAGATCGGCCTGTAATTGACTAGCTTTGTAGGATCAAGTTGCTGTTTTTTAACAAGCGGTTTAATCATAGCTAGCTTAAAGGTTTTTGGTACGTATCCTAGAGACAAAGATGAATTAATGATATTAAGAAGAGGATCTATGACATCTGGAAGCATCTCTTTCAGCAGCTTAGTCGGTATAGGGTCTAACATGCACGTTGTCGATTTAGATGATTTGACGAGTTTGCAAAATTCTTCCTCTCCTATAGCAATGAATGAATCAAATTTTCCCTCAGGGAGACTACAATGCACTTCCTGATGCGATACTGTATTAGACGGTTGCATAGTTATAATTTTGTCCCTGATATTATCGATCTTATAAGTGAAGAAGTTCATAAAGTCATTACTGCTGTGTTGCATGGAAACTTCTGGGCTTGAAGCTTTCTTTTTCGTTAGTTTAGCCACTGTTTCAAATAAATACCTAGGATTATGTTTATTATCTTCTAATAGGGTTGAAAAATAAGCAGATCTAGCAGCTTTTAAAGCCTCTCTGTAAGCAATCGAGCTCTCCTTCCATGAAATCCTAAACACCTCTAGTTTTGTTTTCTTCCAGTTGCGCTCCATTTTTCTGGCTGCTCTCTTAAGGGCCTGAGTGTGCTCGCTGTGCCACGGCGTTGGACTATGTTCTTTAATCTTCTTTAAGCGCAGCGGAGCAACTGTGTCTAAAGTGCTGGAAAAGAGAGAGTTAAAAGTTTCTGTTGCAATATCAAGTTCTTCTAAGCTATCCGGGATGCTGAGATGATGAAACTGATTAGGAAGATTATTGATAAAGCAATCTTTAGTGGCAGAAGTGATCGGTCTAACATATTTATAACACGGAGTCGGCTTTGCAGCCTTGGCTAAATGTAATTTACACGAGACTAGATAGTGATCTGAGATGTCATCGCTCTGTTGCAGTATTTCAACGGCATCAATATCTATTCCATGTGATAGTATTAGATCTAAAGTATGATTACGACAATGAGTCGGTCCTGACACGTGTTGTCTAACTCCAATTGAGTTTATAATGTCTTTAAATGCCAATCCCAATGCATCTTTTTCATTATCTATGTGTATATTAAAGTCACCAACAATTAGTACTTTATCTGCAGCCAATACTAATTCTGATAGAAAGTCCGCAAATTCTTTGATAAAGTCTGTATGGTGCCCTGGTGGCCTGTATACAGTAGCCAGCAGAATTTTCAAACGTGATTTATCGTTTACACTAGATATTTTTACATTAAGCACCAACACTTCAAAAGAATTATATTTACAACTAGATTTCTTAGTGGTTTTGAAAATATTACTATAAATTACAGCAACACCTCCTCCTTTGCGTTTCAGACGAGGTTCATGTTTATAACCGTAATCTTGTGGGGTTGACTCATTTAAAGCAATGTAATCGTTTGGTTTTAGCCAGGTTTCTGTTAAACACAGCACATCTAGGTTATAATCTGTAATCATATCATTAACTATTAGCGCTTTTGAAGTAAGAGATCGAATATTCAGCAACCCAAGCTTTATCATTTGCTCATTTGTATTATATCTGTTTTTTATTTGTTGAACATCAATTAAATTTTTAACCTTAGATGGGTTTGAACGTATTTTGGATTTCCAAGTTCGGGGAACAGACACAGTCTCTATATGATGATATCTCGGTGAAAGAGGCTCTATGTGATGGGATTTATCTGACCTTGGTGACGTGAGGCCGCTAGCAGACGGTCGGGTAAGCCAGTCTGTCTGCTTCCTGACCTGAGGCCCAGATTGTCATGTTTTAGCTCTAAGACTATGAGCCAAATTACTAGAGAGAAGAGCAGCACCATCCCAGGAGGGATGAATACCATCTCTTTTCAACAGGTCAGGTTTGCCCCAAAAACTTTTCCAATTGTCTATGAATTCTATATTATTCTGCGGACACCACCCAGACAGCCAGCCATTGAGTGAACACAATCTACTAACTATCTCATCACTCCGGCGAACAGGAAGGGGGCCAGAGCAAATTACAGTGCTTGACATCGTACTTGCGAGTTCACACACCTCTTTAATATTAATTTTGGTGATCTCCGACTGGCGAAGTCGAACATCATTAGTGCCGACGTGAATAATAATCTTAGAGAATTTACGTTTAGCATTAGCCAGCACTTTCAAATTTGCTTTGATGTCAGGCGCTCTGGCTCCCGGCAAACATGTGACTATGGTGGCTGGTGTCTCTATTTTCACGTTCCGTGTAATAGAATCGCCAATAACTAGGGCACAATCAGAATAATTCTCAGTGGGTGTTTCACTGAGCGGGGCAAATCGATTTGTTATCGGAACGGAAAAGGGTTTTTTTGATCCGCGACTACAGCGATCTCTCACTGTCACCCATCTGCCCTGCTGCACGGGCTCTACTTCAGCCGGAACCGACTCATGTAAAGAGTTCACTAGGCTAGGCGCATCCAAAATAGTATCTAAAGCTCTAGCACTCTTCTTACTATTCTCGATTAAAGTTTGGATGCGTGTCTCTAGTTCTGAAATCTTCTCCGTCAGCCTGACTGTCTCCTTGCATTTATCACATATAAATCCTATATTGCCGACAGAGAAGGCTATGGTAAACATGTGACATGAAGTGCAGGTGACAATAACAGGAGAAGACATTACTCACCGTGTTTGTTGACTGATTCTTACTCACCTGGGCTTTTATGAACTCAAAGGCGCGGGCGCGCGAGAGAAAAATAAATAACTGAGCGCACGGGTGGTGCGTTAAAAGGCTAGCGAGTTAGCGTATTGTGCTGACAATAACGGAAGCTAGCAATGTCAGGTTAATCTGAGATGTTGAGTAAGATGTATTTAGTAGTATAAACAACTAGAATTTATAATAAATGATGGTTCAAAACAGAAAGAAATACGAAGCTAATACGAGGCTTAGACGCAGCAAACAAACTCACAGCAGCAGCAGTCACAGCGAGGCAGACAGGAGCAATCAAAAAGGGTCAGAGATCATTTGGTGTCCACATATGGGCCCAAACCGTGCTCAGAACCCTGAAAATGACCAATTGTGAAAACACCCTTAAATATTTCTTAATATCCTGTGAATGTGAATACAGTACCTGTTTTTCTCTATTGATGGTGTTATCCTCCTCTTCTGAGCTGGATTCCTCTTCTTCCGAATGCATATCCTCCAATTCTTGCACTTCTTCAAACTCATTTCTAAAAATAAATCAAAAAGCCAGATTTTAAAAGTATGTGAGTTGAACTGAAGAGGTGTCACATGTCCAAAACAACAAACTTCGGTTCTTCACGCCATAATAGCTTTAGAAGCAGAAGAGTCAATAGTAATCTAATGAATCTGTAGTATGAACTAGATGTCGGTGAAAGGTAAAATGATTCAACAACTAGAATGCTGCAACCATTCTTTAAATTCCATGTCAAACAGGTGTCACATAAATCAAACTAAACTTCTTAACTTTGTATTTACATAAAGTTTTTTTTTTCTGTTAGCCACGAAGTGTCTAATTATTGGATTGCTAACAAGAACACAGCCCTAAATCAAATTAGACTGCATGTAAAAATAGCCCAGGGTCATTTCCAGCGAAATCTGTTTGTTTTTGACTAAATTGTTGATCCAATCAAAATCAAATTACATTAAAAAAATTACATCCGTAAATTTGTAAGTGTTGCTTAAGTGTCCAAATACCTTTTAGGGCCATTGTATATTTTTAACCAAGACTAGGGGATTTATTATTATTGGTATAGATTTTGAATTAAATTTATACATTTGTAAAGTTGATGATAAAATCAAAGTATAAATATCTGCCCCTAATAAGGCCCGTAAACGTCAAGGATGTTTACTTTTTTCTAAAACCTCAAAGCCTTCGCCAAAAACGTTACTTTACTAGTTAAAAATTTGTTATTTTCTATAATTCTATATTTTGCCAATCAAATTCAGTACTTCAATTTGCTACTTTTCAACTTTCCTCATCTCAACTATTCAACGTTCTCATTAATTATTCATCGGTTTCGGCTAAAATTGTACCTTTTAAGAAACTGCTGCTTTTTGGTGTCTGCGTAGTGTTCAGGGAACACATCTGGAATTTCATAAATACCATCGTCATCATACATCGTTGGCTGATTTTGGGATTTATCAGCATCCTGTGCGTTTGTAGTGCTAAAAGGAGGCAGGTTTTCATATTCTGGGATATCTTCATATGCATGTTCAGATTCATCAGAATTCTCTAGATGTTCTGCAAGATCTTCATCCACACTCTGCTCAACTCGAGGTATATTCGCATCAAGGTGACCATTGTGCAGTAACGCCAGTGTATGAGAGCAGATTTCACAGTGGCTTTCCTCTGTATCCACTGACTGCTCATTCATAACTGGAGTGAGATCAAGGGCACTCTTGACAGATAACTTGGGAACCTTTTTGACACGGTCAAGGTCCATGATCCTTAGAAAGGAGGTCTTATTGAGGCCATCAGGTTTACGTATATCTGCTGAAGATAAGGACTTTGATTTAGGCTTGAGAGTGAAGCCGGTCTTCTTTTTTGGCACATCACTTGCTTGGTTCTGATTGGCAATTTGTCCTTCAAATGCGAGAGGGGGATTTCCTTCAGTATTTATTGCATTAATGTGACCATCATTTCTCAGTGGACCTTTGAATGCCAGAGTCTTTTTAGGAAGTCTATCTAGTAAAAGTTCTGTAGACCCAATGTTATCGTAGACCCAATGCTCATCAGGTTGAGGTTTCTGGGAGGACTTCTTCAGATGGGTATTGCTTGATACCTCAGAAGATACATACAGATTTTGTTCTTTATTTTCAGTCCCCTGTACAACAAATTGCTGGGTTTTAATTAGTTGCAGCTGAGGGATTTTCTGGGGTGGGACAGGTGCTGGGGTGCCCTGGGTACATGTAAAGCTCCTTATGGCCTGAGGACCTTTGTTCTCTCTAGAATGTCTTACAGCATTGATCTTCATCTTGTTAGGACTTTCTCTCCATAATGGATCTGGATTGTTTACATCAACAGGTAAGACAGTGAACTTGGTAAGGCCCGCTGACTCCTGATGGATAACATTGGGTTGTTCCATCTTATGTTTGCGCTGCAAGGCTACCGGTGGTGCTTTCTTAAGAGGCTTAGTAGGGGACGGACTATAAGGCACACTGCGTTTTAGAGGCTCTGGTGTTTGGCCACTATCAACAGAGGAATTAACGATAGAGACCATGTTTTCTTGGTGTTTCTTGGTCGTTTGCATCTCAGAATCACTCTGATTTGCCTTCAAATGCTCCTTGTTCTGGATCTGGGATGTTTTCTGAGATTTTTCAATTGGAGGGAATTTATTGTTATTGAATGAGCGGAGTCCAGAGACGCACTTTGACAAAATAGGTGTCACCAAATGCTTTTCTTCCTCCGGTGTTCTCAGCGGAGGTTTGGATGAACTTTCTGTATTTCCTGCTTTACACGGATGAGGACTATTCCCATGTTGATTAACATTTTGGTTGTTTTCCTTCGGTGCGCAATCAGCACAATTTCGGTCGTTGCATACACAGATTGGAATTATGTAATCCCACTTTGGCTTGTTGTTCCCAGTGTGCATTCCATTTCTGAAATTTAGAACGCCAACATTCGTTGTGATGTCAGACTTTTCTTGTATAGGTTGATGGACCTCTTTGGATGTGAGATGTTTTGAATTTAAAGGAGAGGGAGGTTTGAAAAGGCATGGTTTTGGTGCTACTTCAGGCTTAACTTTACTATTAACAGCTGGTGAGTCCTGTTGGTAAACACACAACTTGGAAGCAGGTGGATGTTCTGTTTGCACTGGTGCTAGGAAACCCTTTGGTTTTGGAGCCACCGGTGGTTTCGGATCACCCACTAAGAAAAAAAAAGCACACGGGGACAGAAAAACAAGGAAAGAACACTCTGGTTTAAATACAGTTCACCATTAAACCACATTTTGTCCCTGATACACTTTTTCATAGAGTTGACTAGTTAACTGAGGTTCGGGAGTGGGCCCACGCCTCAACCAGTGACCTGACTTCTCAAAACCTTCTTATATTGGGCCGCCCCTTACAGTCCTGTTTGTCTCGTTCTCTCGAACCCTCTCTTCCCATCCCTCTCTTTTCTTCCCTTCCAGGTTGTATCGGGGGTCCTAATCACTTGGCCTACATTTAACTGAGATTATGCCCCACTCTGAGTCTCCTGGCCGCCAACAACAGACGCCCAGATCAACCTGACTATCATCACTTTTCCCCTTCCACTTCATCCTTTCCCTAATCATACCTAACTCTCCTCAATAACAGATCAATATGACTACCACCCATTTTCCCCACTTCATCCTTCATTCATCCCCAACTCTCTTCAATAAATCATTTCTAACATTCATGGTTGTTGCGTGGTCCTTTCTCGTGAATGTTTGTTTAATTGTACTTTTTCAATCTCCCATCACTCTAAAAAATGCTGGGTTGTTTCAACCCAATTTTGGGTCAAATATGGACAAACCCAGCTGTTGGGTTACATTTTTAAATTACATTTTTAACCCAACGTTTGGGTTTGTCCATATTTGACCCAAAATTGGGTTGAAACAACCCAGCATTTTTTAGAGTATCAAAATAATATTAATACTATATTTTTCTCTGAATTAATATCTAGTAGAAGATTTAACACGTTTTACGACAAAGAAACACTCTAAAAAATGCTGGGTTGTTTCAACCCAATTTTGGGTCAAATATGGACAAACCCAAATGTTGGGTTAAAAATTTAATTAAAAAAATGTAACCCAACGGCTGGGTTTGTCCATATTTGACCCAAAATTGGGTTGAAACAACCCAGCATTTTTTAGAGTGAAGAATATACTTTCTTGGAAAGATGTTTTTTATTCATTTTTGTTTTTGTCAACTACAAACTACAAATCTAGGCAACAATAGAAAATCCATGTGTATTTGTTTAATACCTGAAATATAATGTAACATTTTTAGAACTTGTATTAGTAATATTATATATAAACATTATTTAAGTTGTTAAATTCATTAAGTGTCAATCATTGTTTGAACCATCCATTAGGCTTGGGGTCTGTCAGAACCCAAAACAGAAAGGATAAGGACTTGAAAGGTTAGAAACTCTATTTTAACAACTTTAAAGGTGGTGTCATTTTCAGTTTCTACATTGATCACTACATTGGAGGAATGTACAGTAGGCTATCCCTAACGAAAAAGAAGTTTATTCAAGTGTGCTATTAGTACATGTCTTTTAAACTAAAAACAAGAAAGTATACTTTGTCTACTTTTTATGTCCTTCTCAGAAATATACTTAAAATTTCACTTTAGTATACATATTTGGTCTGTACTTGTACTCAATCTTTTGATCGAGATATACTTAAAAGTATAATTAAGTATTCTAAGTATACTGTACATTCCTCCTGATTGAGTAGTCTATTAAATACTTTTTATTCACATAGTTTTCAAACCTACATTGTTTGAAAATATTGATTTATGAAGAAAACATATATGTTCCTAATTCTGTGTATGTGCATTTTTGTGTAGGCCAGATTGTAGGCAAATCTGGTAGTGTATAGGAATTTGCTTCAAATTTACTTTACTCTTTCCCCACCATCCATGTTTTCGGTATACGGTAGGGGGCGCTATTACACATCTTCTAGTACAAAATCTCCGGATCAAAACACAGGTGAAGAAGAAGCAGAAAAAGTGATAGAAGATTGCTTACACAATGTAAATTAACACAATCATCAAACAGCATATAAATCAAAGCTGCCTAATGTAGAATAAAAAGTCGAACCCATGTGGAAACGGCTGTAAGGCTTTAGGGGTGTTGATGGACTCGATCTTCTTCATCTGTGTTTTGATCATCGTTCTGAATCTGATCCAGGGGTGTATTCCAGAAAGCAAGATTATCTTACCGTCAAACATACCCTGAACTCTCGGTTGATTAAACCAAACCTTGCTTACTCGAGGTATGCAGGTTTCAAAAACACAGTTGATCCAACTCAGAGTATGTTAACGGTTAACACACCAGACATTCTCAACAGAGCGACGAATCGACGAGTCACCATGGAAACGGACACTAAGAAAAAGTGCGCCATACTGCTTCTTTCTTCTTCTTTTGTTAAATGCTTAGTGCATATTACCCCCTATTTGATGGTTGTGCAATAATTTTTCGATCTTATCGTTAAATAATCTTTAATCACTGTTAATAAGAACTATGTTGTTTGTTTGATGTGAATTATATAATACAAATAAAGACTGATTAAACTAAATACAGTCTGTTGTTGTAAAGATAACATGGCTGTATACGTTTATTTTTTGTTTAGTCATTTTTTCTTCCACATTGCATAAAATGTAAGATATATCGGTTACACTTTTTTTAAGGTGTCATTGTCACAATGTAATTACATATTTAAGTACTGAGTAATAATAATTTACAGCATGTAGAGTTAGGGGATTAGGTTTCATTGAGGGATAATTGCATGTAATTATGCATAATTTACTGTTATTATTATGGTAAGTACATGTAACATACAACATGTAACAAGGACACTGTAAAATAAAGTGTTACTGATATATCATATCATATAATATGTCTACGGTATATGAAATACATTATAGCAAAAACGTCCTGTAGCAAAAATAAATAAAAAACGTCTGAATGCAGATCAAGATGTGTGAGATGAGAATTATAGGCTATAGCTATATATTATAACAATATTAACATTACCTTATTTTATTAGGTCATTTTTTATATCAATAGTGGACCAACATTCCACATTAGGGGGGTTTCCGGGGGGGTTCGTCACATTGGGGCTTTTTGTTTAAAATGATGCTTTTCTTATGAAAACAATTCGTATGAATGTGTTCTTACCCACATTCAAGTGTTGATAAAAAAGGATGCAGCTAGAATAAAATGTTTTTAAAATGGAAAGAGCTAAAGTACAGTAAACTAATACCTAAGAACATAGTATACTTATAGTCAACTATATTATTTTTGCACTTTAAATATGATGTTATGTTTATTTAAAGAAAACTTACAAGTATAATTGAAGTATAAAACTACTACTAAGTTTATTTAGAGTATACTTCAAAATGTACTTTCATAAACTATAAAAATGTGCTACAAGTATTTGAATAGTAAACTATAAGTTCACTTATAAGCTATAAGTTCAGTATATGCAGTACAATGAAAAACTTAGTTGTAAACTAGTTGTGTAGGGGTGAGCGGGACACAACCTAACGCAGGGCTAGTTCCACACATGCTAGCATGATTCTACAAGTTGTCATATCAACACTATATAGAGAAAAGAATTGCTCCAAAATTAAAAAATCTTTGGAAGATATCACTGAACGTAAAAGTACATTTCTTACTTAAGTAAATTTTTCATCACTGTTTTTTGTGTGTTTATTTAAAACTAGACAAATCTGATATTATATTAATCTTATATCTGTTTTAATCTGTCATATGGGCATGTTAACCTATACAGTATACACTGTGTTAATGAAACAAAACCACATAATTGTACTAGACGTGTGAAAATGTATAGCCTACTTAAAAGTATACTTTTATACACTAAAAAGTGGGCCAATTTAGTCACAAGTATTGAAACAGCACACTTACAAGTAAACTTATAGTACATTGATATTAGTAAGTATACTTAAAAATATAGCTCCAATGGAATTCAGCAAGATTTATATAGCCTAGCATAGGCTATTCTATTAAATTTTCAAACAAAAGACCCATTCAAAATAAATGGTATGTGAATAGCTGTCAGACTTTTGATCCAGTTAATATTTATGCTTGAACTAGGTTCTTAAAACATATAAATAAACAAAAACACTTCTAGAGAAAACTCATTTGTTACAGAAATATTTGATATATTATCCGTGGGACAGAGTAGTCAGTGTCTCTTTGCTTTTGCCTTTAAAAAGTCAGTTCAACAAGTATATAAAATAAACTTTCCAGTGGTGACAGATAGGCCTATGTTTTGCACTTTGACTTTTAAATTATACAATTTAGGCCTATTAAAAACCTCTTAAAAGTAAACATCGGCTTACTATTAAAATGGTTGTAGTTGTGACTTAGTATGAATGATCCATGTAAAAAATAAAAAAAACTCTCACCTGTGCGCTTCATCTTCCCACAATATTCACTTATTCATGAGATATGCGTGACCACAGTACCAGTTTTCTAGAAGCTCAACTACCATTCAAGGAGACGTTTCCAGTCCAGTTTAATGAGGAAAGACTGTGATCAAATTCTTTCAGAGGCTCAGAGAGGGCGGGTTACATACACACGTGCCTTTTTGGAAATAGTAGAGTAGCCTAATTCGCCATTCCATTGAGTGCGTGCCTGGCTGTGTTGATCCGCATCAGCGCGGGCTCGGCAAAAGTGTGCATCGAGCGCGCATATCGACCGCAAGGGAGCGCTCGCGAGCACCCTTATGAAGTCTAAAATGACAAATGGGACACCTTACGGCAGGGATAGGCAACTTCCGTCCTGGAGGGCCACTGTGCTGCAGAGTTTAGTTTCAGCCCTGATAACAACTCACCTGCCTGTATCTGTCTAGTAATCCTGAAAACATTGATTTCTTGAAAACATTGATTGCCTTGTTCAGGTGTGTTTAATTAGAGTTGGAGCTAAACTCTGCAGGACAGTGGCCCCCAGGACCGGAGTTGCCTATCGCTGCCCTAACGTCTCATGAACTTAACGGCCATTGTAAATCCACGAGACCGAAAGTGCATATGAATGTGCCATTTGAGACAGGGCCGTATTTAAAGATATGACATAAAATTGAGCCAGTCAGCGTCCTCAAATCTAATCAGACAAGGGCGCTTATTCCATAACGAGCCACTGCTAAAATCTGATCTGTGGGCGCAATTTTAACTAGGCTCGCCATGACAAAGGTGAACGCAGTCATGAAACCATGCTGTAAATACTCCAATGTCCGTTTGAGATCTTTGGCAGAAAAACTAAAGGTAAAAGAACAGGGCTCATTAGTTAACATTTGATAATGTATTAGCCTACCAAACATGAACTAACAATGAGCAATACATTTGTTCCAGTATTTATTAATTTTTCTTAATGTTAGTTAATAAAAAATATGTTGTTCATTGTTTGTTGTTACTTCACAGTGCATTAATGTTTAAATTAACATTAACATTAATAAATGCTGTAGAAGTATTGTTCATTCTTAGTTCATGTAATTATAAAGTATACTAATGTTAACTAATGAAACCTTATTGTAAAGTGTTAATGATTTTTCTTGTAGCCTACATAGTTGTCCTCTGTCTCATTTGTTTAAATCGGTCATGGAGGTCTCCAAAGTTGAAGACCTCATGAAGACAACAAACACATGATTGTGACAATGTGGTTTAGGCCTATGTGTGTTTTTAAAGCCCTCTCAAGTTATTTATTGACAATAAAGTATATGAATAATGTCGTGCTAATTGAAAGCCTTTGTAATGTTTTTGAAAGTCTCCTATGTTACATTTATTTAATCAAAGATACAGTAAAACTGTAATATTGTGAAATAGTATTACAAATTAAAATAATTTGTGAATATATATTAAAATATAACCTAATTTATTCATGTGAGCAAAGCCGAATTTTTTGTATAATTTTTAAATATTTTATATTGCTCCGCAGTACTTGAGCGAGCTCTTAACGCATTATAGTCCTTCACGTCTACTGCGATCTAAAAATTCCGGCCAGTTAATAATACCTAGAATATCAAAATCGCCTGCTGGCGGTAGATCCTTTTCCTATTTAGCACCAAAACTTTGGAACAGTCTTCCTACCATTGTCCGGGAAGCAGACCACACTCTGTCAGTTCAAAGCGATTAAAGACACATCTCTTTGACCTAGCATTCACATAATGCATTATAGACTTCTATAACTCAATGTTAGGCTGCATAGTTTAGAACAGCTAGAACCGGGAACACTTCCCTTATATCCTGATGTACTCGGTACATCATAAGAAGGATGGCGTCTACGCTAATTTTAGTCTCTCTGTTTATCCCGAGGTTCACCGCAGTCCACCGGATCCAGACCGTATCCAGATCTGATGAAGGGCCTTCGCCTGGACACGACGACAACGCAGTCCTGAAGTGTCAACTAGTCTCTCCCCTGTGGTGGACCTGCGCCTAGACCCATCCACAACGCATCCCTGAAGTGCCAGGCCTCATCGACACGACAGCCATCGGCACTGATCCTCAACAAACTCGTCTCCATACCGGCGTGATGACTCCGACTTCCAACCAGATGGAAATGGATAAGTACTCTGAATGTTCTGATACAATCTGACTTCTGACCTGTAATGCTGCCCGAATCATAATCATACAATGTTCGTTCGTCGGCCAGAGGAGAACTGGCCTCCCGACTGAGCCTGGTTTCTCCCAAGGTTTTTTTTTCTCCATTCTTTTCACCATCCCAGTTTTGAACTGGGAACACTTCCCTTATATCCTGATGTACTGGTTACATCATAAGAAGAATGGAATCTACGCTAATTTTAGTGTCTTTGTTTATCCCGAGGTTTTCCCGCAGCCTGCCGGATTCAGGCCATATCCAGATCTGACGAAGGACCTTCGCCTGGACCCGATGACAACGCAGTGCTGAAGTGCCAACTAGCCTCTCCCTATGGAGGATCCCTTTACCATTCTACAGATAAAGCATTGTGGGGAAATTTGGCCCGCATACACCCTGAAGTGATCAAATTAAATTCTGTATCAAAATTTAAGACAAGTAGTTTGTTTAGGCATGGTTTGCAGGGAATTACAAACCTGCGCATATATATTCAAACGTATATACCTATAGAAATAATTCTTGATGCGCACGTGAGCGCCATTCAGTGTTTATCACAGGTTCACGTTTAAAGTCTGTGCCCGCTGTTTTCCTGGAGGCCGTACCCGAGCAGCTCGCTGTTTTCCTGGAGGCAGTGCCCGAGCAGCCTGCTGTTTTCCCGGAGGCCGTGCCCGAGCAGCCCGCTGTTTTCCCGGAGGCCGTACCCGAGCAGCTCGCTGTTTTCCTGGAGGCAGTGCCCGAGCAGCCTGCTGTTTTCCCGGAGGCCGTACCCGAGCAGCTCGCTGTTTTCCCGGAGGCAGTGCCCGAACAGCCAGCTGGCATCCCGGAGGCCGTCCCTGAACTGCCCGCTATCGCCATAGCCGCTGAAACTCTATTGGGATATTTCTCTACACTATTCAAGATCCTAGATTTTCCCAGGAGTGTTCAGGTCACGTCTGTCGATCCGGGGACTGTTCACGGCACGCCAGTTGAGCCGGTCGCCTGCACAGCTGATCCAGAGCCGGTCGCCTGCACAGCTGATCCAGAGCCGGTCGCCTACACAGCTGATCCAGAGCCAGTCGCCTGCACAGCTGATCCAGAGCCGGTGTTGCCTGTTCCAGTGCCTGAGCCGGTGGTGCCTGTTCCAGTGTCTGAGCCGGTGGTGCCTGTTCCAGTGCCTGAGCCGGCGGTGCCTGTTCCAGTGCCTGAGCCGGCGGTGTCTGTTGCAGTTCCTGAGCCGGTGGTGTCTGTAGCAGTCCTGAGCCGGCTGTGTCTGTAGTAGTTCCTGAGCCGGCGGTGTCTGTAGCAGTTCCTGAGCCGGCGGTGTCTGTAGCAGTTCCTGAGCCGGTGGTGTCTGTAGCAGTTCCTGAGCCGGCGGTGTCTGTAGCAGTTCCTGAGCCGGCGGTGTCTGTTGCAGTTCCTGAGCCGGCGGTGTCTGTTGCAGTTCCTGAGCCGGCGGTGTCTGTTGCAGTTCCTGAGCCGGCGGTGTCTGTTGCAGTTCCTGAGCCGGTGGTGTCTGTTGCAGTTCCTGAGCCGGTGGTGTCTGTTGCAGTTCCTGAGCCGGTGGTGTCTGTTGCAGTTCCTGAGCCGCTGGTGTCTGTGACTGTTCCTGAGCCAGGGTCTGTCCCTGTCCCGCCTTGGTCTTCACCGCCATGGCCGCCCGAGTGGTCGTCTTCACCCTGGTCGTCTCCGCCGTGGCCGCCCGAGTGGTCGTCTTCACCCTGGTCGTCTCCGGCCGTGACCGCCCGAGTGGTCGTCTTCACCCTGGTCGTCTCCGCTGTGGCCGCCCGAGTGGTCGTCTTCACCCTGGTCGTCTCCGCCGTGGCCGCCCGAGTGGTCGTCGCCCGAGGGGTCTTCACCGCCGTGGCCGCCCGAAGGATCTTCACCGCCGTGGCCGCCCGAGGGGTCTTCACCGCCGTGGCCGCCCGAGGGGTCGTCTCCGCCCTGGCCACCCGATGGACTGTCTGCTTCGCCCTGGCAGCCCGATGGACTGTCTGTTTCGCCCTGGCCGCCGCTTAAGCCGTTCCCCCTTGCTCCTGTTCCCCTCCATGGACCTGGCCCCCCATCCCACCCCCTGATCCTCCACCTTTCCACCTTCCGCCTGGACTCTTGTTTGTCGGTCACGTCTTGGAGCGTCTGGTAGCCGCTCCGTAGAGGGGGGGTTATGTCACAGTGTCTGGTTTATGTTCCTTGGGTCACCACTAGATGTCCTCCTTCCCCACGGTGTCCATCACACTATTGAACTACATTTCCCACGATCCTTGTCTTCTCATTGCACTCGGCTGTTTCCTTATCACTGATCATTGCACTCAGCCATTTCCCCATTATCATTGTCTATTCCCTGTGTATATATACCCTGTCTGTTTTAGTATGTGTCACGGAGTCCTTGTATTTATCACGCCACTTCTGTGTTTTGTTTCTTGCCTTGTATGTTGGATTTCTCTTTTGGTTTTTGACCCATGCCTGGACTTGACTCCGTATTCGGATTACTCTCAATAAAGACTACTGCGATTGGATCTATCTCTTGTGTTCTTGTGTGGGATCGTGACAATGGTCCCCGCGGTTAGCACGCTAGTCAGCCATCGTCCGTGGCTGGAGTGAATCACACAATTCTCACCTCAGATAAAAGTGCAACATGCCCGTGATCAGATTTACCGATGACATGTGTAGATCCAGAAGTTCAGCCGCCACTTTGTAACGGCGACCAGAGTGTTTTAGGGTACGCAGATGACAGGAATAAATGTATAAAAAGAATACTCATAGACATGTTGGTAATCCAATACATCTTTATACAGCTTCAAAAGATCCTCGCACTCTCTCCCGGAAGATAGTGGGGAGAAACAACAGACACACTCATATAGACACCATTCATATAGGCCTAATATTTATACTGACTTAATTGATAGAATAAGGAGGAGACATTTTATTGTTCCCTTTCGTCCAGGGAACTCCGACGTACGTCGGGTTACCCTGACGAAATTGGGATCACGCTAGGGAGCCTATTACCTTCGAGAAACTAACAAAAAGCCAATGAACATTGGCATGCAACATTTGCATTCCGCGGACCCGCCCGTCAGCGCGGGTATAAAGCCGGAAGTAAACATTGCATCATCGCCTTTCGCTTCGGAGCCTCAGTTACTACTGTTGATTTCCTAAGCCTTCTAGAGAACAACAACAAACCTTACCGGGAGAGCAGAATCGCTGGTGTGACGGCGCGGTGCAGTGATCTTCGCCTTCAAGCAGCAAAGGGTTGCAGTTTCCCCCGCCTGTCTGCTGCGGTGGTCCCTCGGCGCTTCGGCGTTTTCTCTCTCTCTCTCTCTCTCTTGTTTTTCTCTCTCTCTTTTCTTTCTAAAAGAGCTGGCGGGTGTTTCGCGTCCTTTTCAGGATGTCGACTCACCCGTGCGTTTCTGGATGCGGTAGACTTCTCCCTCCGGATGATGGCCATCAACACTGTCTCGCATGTTTGGGCTTAAAGCATGCTCAGGCAGCGTTGTTGGATGAGTCATGCTCTCTCTGTGGGAGCATGGCCATCGCGACGCTCCGCTCGAGACTGAGATCCCTGAAATATGGGGGAGTCCCTTCGGATAATGCTCGATCTAGTTCGTCTGTCGGTTCAGTTCGACAGGCGGCTACTTCGGTCATTCCCGTTGGTGAGCGTATGAGGGTTACAGTGCGGAATGTCTCGTGTGGTGAAATATCTTTGCGAGCTTCCCACTCCTCTAGTAGCTCGCTGCCAGCGGCGCTTCCGGGGGAACTTCCGGGGCCGTCCCGCACGGTTCCGGTTGTTTCCTTTGGAGCACCCCCGGGGGGCCAGATGTCTATCGCGGCATCGCAAGAGGAGCAATCATCTTCGGGTGAGGAGTCAGCGGGTCTACCCCCTCCGGGTGTGGTGGCTTCAGCTGACGCTGATCCCGAGGTGATTGCTATGCTCGAAAGGGCGGCCGCGAATGTGGGACTCGAGTGGAACCCTCCGCCCGGGCCCTCGCATTCGCGGCTTGATGATTGGCCTGCTGCGGTACGTGCGGATGCCCCGCGTACCGCTCCAGTGCCTTTCTTCCCCGAAGTGCATGAGGAGTTGAGTAAGTCCTGGTCGGCGCCTCTGGCGTACCGGCGGGGGCCTCCTCGCCCCTCCCTCTTCACCACCCTTGACGGCGGGGCAGTGCACGGGTACGAGGGAATCCCCACAGTGGAGCGGTCTATCGCGATGCAGCTGTGTCTGAAGACCGCTTCCACTTGGCGGGGTGCCCCTTCACTCCCCTCCCGCGCCTGTAGGTTCTCCTCGGGTCTAACCGGGGAGGCCTATAAGGCGTGTGGAGACGCCGCCTCCGCCCTGCATGCCATGGCTCTGCTTCAGGTCCACCAGGCCAAAGCACTCCATGACCTGCAGGGGGGTGGTCCCGACCCAGCCTTGCTGCAGGAGCTGCGTGCGGCGACCAACTTCGCTCTACGGGCGACGAAGGTTACCGCACGTTCGCTGGGTCGGGCGATGTCCACGCTTGTGGCCCAGGAGCGCCACCTGTGGCTTACCCTTGCGGATATGCGGGAAGCCGAGAGGAACAAACTTCTCGACTTCCCCGTGTCCAAAGGGGGCCTCTTCGGCGAGGCGGTGGATAACTTAGCCCAATAGTTTTCCGCCGCCCAGAAGCAGTCGGAAGCTATGCGGCATGTCCTGCACAGGAGGAAAGCCGCTGCTGGCCCAACTCCTGTTGCTGTACAGCCTCCGGCCGCTCGTCGCCGAGGTCGTCCTCCAGCGGCCGCTCCCCCTCCAGGCCAGCAGCCTCAGCCTGGGGGACGGAGGTCGGGCCGTAAGAGGGCGACCCAGCCCGCTCCGACGCCACCTGCACCTTCCAGGAAGAGGAGAGTGAAAGCTCGTCGGCCACGAGCCGTAGGCCGGGGCGACGCGGAGGGTTCCGCGAGGCCGCTACCCGCTCCCCTCTCCCCAGCCTGCGGGTAGCGGCCTCGCGGAACCCTCCGCGTCGCCCCGGCCTACGGCTGGCCACGGAGGTGCAGAGACGGGGTTGCGAGGAGTCAGGGCCTCGTTCCTCGTCTCTCCCCCTCCCCTCGCCACGGGGCGGCCCGCAGCAGTGGGTACACGAAGAACCCTCTCTGCCGTCTGCCCCCCGGAGTGGACAGGTAGGTGTCAGTACCTGCGCCCAGACCCCGCTCGCGGTCGCCACGTCGTCGCTGGAGCCGGGTCCCTGTCCCCCGCCCTGCTGCCCCTCCGCGGGTACGCCGGTGGTTCGGGTGGGTCTACTCGCTCGGTTCCTGGAGGCCTGGCTAGCGCTTCCAGCTCCGTCCCGGTGGATCCTCCGCACCATTCGGCTCGGCTACGCAATTCAGTTTGCCCAGAGCAAACTCTGCCCCACGCAGAGGATCTCTTATCTCGGTATGGAGCTGGACTCGGTCGCCCAGACTGCGCGCCTCACAGAGGAGCGCGTCCAGTCAGTGCTCACCTGCCTCAGGTCTTTTCGAGGCAGGACAGCGGTTCCACTGAAACAATTTCAGAGGCTCCTGGGGCATATGGCGGCCGCAGCGGCGATTACACCGCTCGGCCTGTTACATATGAGACCGCTACAGCGCTGGCTTCACGATCGAGTCCCGAGGTGGGCGTGGCAGAGTGGCACGTTCCGGGTCCAAGTAACCCCGCACTGCCGCCAAACCTTCTCCCCGTGGTCGGACCCTGCGTTCCTTCGGGCTGGAGTGCCCCTGATCCAGGTTTCCAGGCATGCTGTGGTTTTCACGTACAAAGGGCATGCAGTCTCGGGTCTGTGGACGGGGCCCCAGCTGCATTGGAACATCAACTGCCTGGAGTTGCAAGCAGTACGTCTAGCTCTGTGTCGCTTCGTAGGGGTACTCAGACACAAGCACGTACTGGTCCGTACGGACAGCACTGCGACCGTTGCGTACATCAACCGTCAAGGTGGTCTACGCTCCCGTCGTATGTCGCGACTCGCCTCCCACCTCCTCCTTTGGAGTCAGAAGCATCTGAGGTCGCTTCATGCCGCTTACGTGCCGGGGGCTCTCAACCGTGTGGCCGACGAGCTTTCACGGTTCACCCCCCTGCCCGGAGAATGGCGACTCCATCCCCAGGCGGTCCAGCTGATTTGGAGTGTCTTCGGAGCGGCACAGGTCGACCTGTTCGCCTCTCCGGACACAACCCATTGCCAGTGGTTTTACTCCCTGACCGAGGGGACACTCGGCACGGACGCCCTG
The DNA here is from genome assembly GCF_949152265.1 of Phoxinus phoxinus. NCBI lineage: Eukaryota > Metazoa > Chordata > Actinopteri > Cypriniformes > Leuciscidae > Phoxinus > Phoxinus phoxinus. The sequence goes on along the minus strand of NC_136900.1, from coordinate 6,642,793 downwards.
GCTCACAGCTGGCCCCGGGGCCTACGCAAATATGCGTTCCCCCCAGTGAGCCTTCTTGCGCAGACTCTGTGCAAGGTCAGGGAGGAAGAGCAGCAGGTCTTGCTGGTGGCGCCGTACTGGCCCACCAGGACTTGGTTCCCAGAACTCATGCTCCTCTCGACAGCCCCTCCTTGGCCGATTCCTCTGAGGAAGGATCTACTTTCTCAGAGACTCAGAGACTCTACGGCACCCGCGTCCAGACCTCTGGAAACTCCATGTCTGGTCCCTGGACGGGACGCGGAGGTTCTGAGTGGTCTGCCACAGGCAGTGGTAGACACTATCGCTTCCGCTAGAGCCCCCTCTATGAGGCGCCTCTATGCGTTAAAGTGGAACCTGTTCGTCGCTTGGTGCTCCTCCCGTCAGGAGGACACCCGAACTTGCCCGATCGGTGTTGTGCTTTCTTTCCTGCAAGATGGGTTGGAGCGTAGGCTGTCCCCTTCAACCCTCAAAGTGTATGTCGCTGCCATTGCGGTGCATCACGATGCAGTTGACAATAAGTCGGTGGGAAAGCACGACCTGGTCATCAGATTCCTGAAGGGTGCTAGGAGGTTAAACCCTCCTCGCCCTGTACACTCTGTACCCCCTTGGGACTTGACTCTGGTACTGAGAGCTCTCCAGAGTCCTCCCTTTGAGCCTTTGCTGACAGTAGAGCTTGATATCCTGTCTATTAAGACAGCGCTCCTGTTAGCATTGGCTTCTTTTAAAAGGGTCGGGGATCTGCAAGCATTTTCGGTCGACGAATCGTGCCTAGAGTTCGGGCCGGGCCTGTCCCACGTAACACTGAGACCCCGCCCCGGATATGTGCCCAAGGTTCCTACCACTCCGTTTAGAGATCAGGTAGTGAACCTGCAAGCGCTGCCCCAGGAGGAGGCAGACCCAGCCCTAGCTTTTCTCTGTCCCGTCCACTCCTTGCAGTGTTACGTTGACAGAACGCAAAGCTTCAGGACCTCAGACCAGCTCCTTGTCTGTTACGGAGGCCGGCAGAAGGGGAAGGCCGTCTCCAAGCAGAGGTTAGCCCACTGGATAGTGGATGCCATCACCCGAGCCTATGAGGCTCAGGGTGAGCCTTGTCCCCCCAGGTTGCGCGCTCACTCAACTGGAGGTGTTGCCGCTTCCTGGGCGTTGGCTCAAGGCGCCTCGCTGACAGACATTTGTAGAGCTGGGGGCTGGGCGACACCTAACACGTTTGCTAGGTGCTATAACTTCCGTGTGGAACCGGTTTCCTCCCGGGTTCTGGCTTTGTCCAGTGGGTCGAGGGAATAGGTTGTGTCGGCTTGCTGCGCCACTCTGTAAATCAGATAAGTGCGTCTCTTCCGCTCCGCTGGCACCCTAAGTGGTAGCCTCGTTGAGTTCCTCCATCACCCCCCCGGTGCCCGGCGTGGCGGACCGCCCGGCGCCAGGTTTGCTCCTCTAGCAAGAGTTGTCTAGCAGACTGGGTGTTCAGTGGTCTTGAGTACCGCTTTTTGCCACGTGCAGTCCAGCCGTGTCTTCCCCCGACGGACTCGCTCCGTCGTCCTTGTTGAATGTGCTCTCAATTCCAATGGTTGAGACCATCTCAGGGACTCCATATGTTCACTATATGAATTCATATGAGTATTCCAGGCCAGTTCAGGCATTCTGGTTTTCCGCAGTGTGCCTCCCCCCCCCGGGGGTTGAGGTACGCTTCCCAGTGTTATCCAATGTCCTCTGTGTGGGTCTTGCGGAACAGCAGTGGATTCCTAGCAGCCCCCGAAAATTATTCGAAACTGCTGTAGGGCGGCTTAGCTGGGCACTGGAAGGGGCCAGCACCATGGCGTTTTATTAGGGATCCCAATTTCGTCAGGGTAACCCGACGTACGTCGGAGTTCCCTGGACGAAAGGGAACGTCTCGGTTACGTATGTAACCCTCGTTCCCTGAGTACAGGGAACGGAGACGTACGTCCCTTTGCCATGTGGCTGTACCTTCGCGGGGGTCCGTTACTTCGGCTCCTCAGCGAAAAGCGATGATGCAATGTTTACTTCCGGCTTTATACCCGCGCTGACGGGCGGGTCCGCGGAATGCAAATGTTGCATGCCAATGTTCATTGGCTTTTTGTTAGTTTCTCGAAGGTAATAGGCTCCCTAGCGTGATCCCAATTTCGTCAGGGTAACCCGACGTACGTCTCCGTTCCCTGTACTCAGGGAACGAGGGTTACATACGTAACCAAGACGTTTTTTCATCCATGGTAAAAAAAAAAAAAATAATAATAATAAGTCATGGCAACATATTTTTTTACATTACTTTAACTGCACAAATAATTTAAGCAATTTCCCCTTTCTTTTACAAGTTACACAAGATTCAACTTGATTTTAAAGTTAGTTTTAATGTAATTTAAGTTTAAATGATTTGTACAGCCAATCAATTATTACTTTATTTTAAAAAAGCAACAGAACTTAAGTTGACATAAGTGGACATTTTTTACAGTATAGGTTTTATAGGTGGTTTGATGTTGTTTGCTGTTTTGAAACTTTGATCTCTAAACGGTGCTGTTATCCCACTTTACGCTTTGCCCTTCCTGTTTTATGAAGGTCCAGCCCCTTGAACATGTCTGGCCTCGCCTCTGATAAAGACTCGCTGTACATTCCTGTCAGACTGAATATAGGGTTCTTGTTTTGACAAGATAAAGTAACTTTTAAAGTAAGTATAAGTTATGTATTTACATTTATAATGTTTTTTGTAATTGTTTTTATTTTATTTTACAGTCATTGTGCCATAATCATAACACTTTTACTTCTGTTTTTCTTTAAGATGTAAGATTATTATGTCAGTGCAATAACTTTGAAGTATCGGAAGTGTCTGTTTTGATTCAATCTAAAATTATTTTGGAGGGTTTGTAAGAAAAGTTGGGCTCTGCTTTAGAAGTACCTGTTATATACGCTTTTAAATACAAATACACAAAGTCTACAAAGGCCAGAAAGGATTATCAGGAGATTACTCCATATAAAATGTTTAGATATGAAGGGAAACATGATTTTTAGCTGATGGTGTGCCGTAAATGCAGTGGCAAGCTCAAAATGAAAGGAGATTTCTCAATGAACTTCCTGTTTGGTTTCTGCTTTATTCGATTGTGAAAGTAACTTTGGTTTACTGGGTTTATTTTCGAGAGGTACAAGGTATTCTCATTTTAACATGTTAAAGTGTTTTCAATGATACTTAACTTTCCTCAATTATTTTATGGTAGTATACCTTTCATTGGAAACATTTATAATGACAAGAATAGTGGTTCTAACAGGGACGAGAAAATGGTGCGCATTGATTTGATTTTGAAAGTTTCACTTCTCCTTTCATTGTAATGCATATGACTATGAGGAATAGATCATAGATGACATAAAACGTTCTACGTTTTTGACATGTATTGCCTTCATTTTCCTCTGAAGTTTGTTTTTCCATGATTGCATTGGTTCAATCTCTTCTAGGGCTGCACGATTTGGGGGAAAAGGCATATTGCGATTATTGAGGTCAATATTGCGATAGCAATATAATGAACAAATGGTTTCATGAGTCAACTTGCTTGGTTCTCAAGGAAAATGCACACACAGATTAGTGATGATGCTGAAATGTGTATTTCTCAACTCAAACTAGCAGTTTTTTTTTTTTACAAAAATTCAATAATGACATCTTTGCATTACTGTAAACTTGTTATTGTCTCAATAGTACAAAAGTGTAAAATAAATAGAACAATAAATAAGAACATTTATATGCTCATGAAAATAATATATTTTTTAACATTCTGTCCAGACAAGCAGGGACATTTAAGAAGGATGTAACATATGCTATGTATAAACTCAGTCTGTGGATAATTTTTGGTGTAGGTGTATTGTGATCGTCAAAACATTTGGTAGCTAAACAGAATTTTGTTGAGTTTAGTGAAAAGTTACAATGTTTACATGGTACAAATCAATAACTGGTAGGCTACTGTTTTTATTATAGCTTGACACATATTTCACGATTTCAATTCAAATCTTGTGATTTGATTCCGATCTTGATTCAATATAGATTTATTTGGATAAATATTAGGTACAGTAGATACATGTTAATTTTTCTCAACAAAAAAAAATCTGCACACAGCTCTCAGAGAGAATGGGTTGTCATGTCCACACATGTATTTATTTCATAAAATCGCAGCCTTTTGCATCATATAATCGCATATTAACATCGCGATTGCGATATGATTAATCATGCAGCACTAATTTCTTCACTCAGAAGCAACAATAAAAGCCACTAAACATGTATTTAAAACGTACTCGGTTACTAACGTAACCTCGGTTCTCTCTAGGAGAGGGAACGAGTACTGCGTCGAAAGACGCTACGGGAAAGATTTCTTTTTCGAGATTGAAGCCTAAAAATTAATCCTTAATTTTGTAAATTATGTAAAACGCTTTTCTGTAGCATACAACCTTAGGTCCACTACCCATCGAGACAGACTCTGTTTCGTCGCGGCTCGCCCCTTAGAACGCCCACTGAACGAAACGAAGAGCTGCTCCGTCTGTCGAAAAACAGCGGAGCGGGACACATAAGCTCTTAATGCCCTGACCGGGCAAAGGGAGCTATTTCCGACCTCAGAGGCCGGCAGAGCCGACAGGGAGATGACCTGAGCCCTGAACGGTGTGTTGAGGGACTTAGGTACGTACCCATGCTTCGGTTTTAACACGACTACAGAGTCGTTAGGCCCGAACTCAATACAAGACGCTCTGACTGAGAGTGCTTGTAAATCCCCCACACGCTTCACTGAAGCAAGAGCCAAAAGAAACACGGTCTTGAAAGACAGGTGCTTCATGTCAACTGAGTGAATAGGCTCGAAAGGGGCCCCTTTCATAGCGTTCAACACCGTAGAAAGGTCCCAAACGGGGACTGAAGGAGGCCTTGGAGGATTTAACCTCCTGGCTCCTCTAAGGAAACGGACCACCAGGTCGTTTCTGCCCAGTGAGCGGCCAAGCGTTGGATTAACGAACGCTGATATGGCTGCCACATAGACTTTGAGCGTGGATGGGGTTCTACCCTTATCCAATAGCTCCTGCAGGAAGGAGAGAATCTCTGTTTCCCCGCACTGAAGGGGTGACAGACCTCGGTCTGAACACCAACCAGAAAACACAGACCATTTGGAAGCGTAGAGCCGTCTAGTAGACGGGGCCCTAGCCTGCTCGATCGTGTCTAACACTCCCTGTGGGAGGTTAGCGGGTACCCGTTTATGGCCCACACATGTAGGGACCAGAGGTCCGGGCGAGGATGCAAAATCGAGCCCTTGGCCTGCGAGAGGAGGTCCCTCCTCACTGGAATCGGCCACGGGGCAGTGCTCTTCAGCCGCATCAAAACTGGGAACCAAGGTTGATTCGTCCAGCATGGAGCAACAAGTAGCACTGAGCATCCGCTTTCCCTGATTCGCTCCAGCACCTGAGGCAGGAGTGAGACAGGAGGAAAAGAGCGGACGGCGGGGCCAGACCGTTCACGCTCTTCGAAAAGAATTCCGGGCAGAGAGCGTTTTCCTGATCTGCGAACAGGTCTATTTCCGTTTGCCGAACGTTTTCCACAACAGGCGCACTGTCTGTGTGTGTAGAGACCACTCTCCTGCCGGAACGTTGTTCCGTGAGAGTCTGTCTGGGCCTACGTTCAGGTGCCCTGGCACATGCGTTGCTCTCAGCGAGTGCAGGTTGTGCTGGGCCCATACCAGGATGCGTTCCGTCAGCCTGAAGAGGTTTCGGGATCTCACGCCACCCTGGCGGTTTATGTAGGCTACTACCGACATGTTGTCCGAACGGACCAGGACGTGGTGCCCTTTTATCCGAGGACGAAAAAGCCTCAGCGCAAAGTCCACCGCCATCATTTCCAGGCAGTTTATGTGCGGTAGTTTGACTCGTTCTGCCCACTGGCCAAAGAACGGTCTGCCCTCGAGCAGCGCTCCCCAGCCTGAGGTGGACGCGTCTGTGGACACCACCTTCAGGCTCGAGGAAGTCCCCAGGCTTACACCTGACAGGTACCAGTCTGACGCTCTCCATGGTGTCCGGGCTGAAATGCATTCCTGATTGACCTTGAGGCGACAACGACCGTGGACCCATGCTCGTTTTCAGCCAGAACTGCAGTGGACGCATGCGCAGCAGGCCCAACTGTAGTACCGCCGAGGCTGAGGCCATGAGGCCTAGCATTTTCTGAAATCTCTTGAGTGGCACTATATGACCGCTGCGGAAGGATTTCGCCACTTGCAGGGTGTTTCGCCTGCGCTGTGATGACAGGCGTGCTGTCATAGACAGTGAGTTCAGATCCAGTCCTAAAAAGGAGATCCTTTGACTGGGAAACAGTGAACTTTTCTCCCAGTTGACTCTCAGACCTAAGCACTCGAGGTGATTGAGTATTAGGGTCTTGTGGCGAGTGAGTTCTGAAGGTGATTGAGCCATAATCAGCCAATCGTCCAAATAATTCAGAATTCGAACGCTTTGGAGTCTCAGGGGTGCCAGTGCCGCGTCCATGCACACTGTAAATGTACGAGGTGCTAGGAACAGGCCGAATGGCAGGACTGTGTACTGATATGCCCGGCCCTCGAAGGCGAATCTCAAAAATCGCCTGTGACGTGACGCAATTTGTATGTGAAAATACGCGTCTTTCAGATCTATTGCCATAAACCAGTCTCCTCTGCGAATCTGCACGAGGATTTTTCCGGTCGTGAGCATTCTGAACTTTCGCTTTGTCAGCGCTTTGTTCAGATGCCTTAGATCTAAAATGGGTCTGAGACCCCCGTCTTTCTTCGGTACCAGGAAATATCTGCTGTACAGACCCCCTTCGCTCTGAGCTTGAGATAAAGGCTCTATGGCCCCTTTGCTCAATAGCTTCGCTATTTCGGCTCGAAGTAGATGTGCTACTTCTGCTTTTACCGTGGTTTCGACTCTCGCGTGTAACTGGGAGGGAGTCGATAAAACTGTAGCGAATAGCCTCTAGTCTCTAGCACCCATTCTGAGACCCCGGGAAGTCTTTCCCATGCATCTGCACGCGTGACTAGGGGTTGAATGTAATCTGGGCCCTGGTCGCGAAATGGCGGCGACACGAGAGCAACCGTGTGCTGTAACATGGACGCCGTGGCGTCTGAGGCGGGGGGCATGTTTAACACAGTGTGCATCCCGCGCGCGCTCGACTCTCTGAGTTGAGAGAGAGCGCGCGGGGCGAGCCCCGTAGGACTCGTTATGTTTGTGAATAAATGTGGCACATTTATAACACCGGGGATACTGTGTTTGTGAACTGACTGACCGTTCGTTGGTTTCGTTTTTACAGAAACCGCGAAACGTGCAGTGTGTAGTGGTTGTGGGCACTGGACAGCGGGCACGCTCACTACATGTAAAGCACAATCGACATGAGTCGATTTTATGTGTGCAGACCCTGTGTTGTATGGGGCTGTGCTTGTGTGAATGAATGGGCACTGGGTGGGCATTGCAGTTACACACATTACACCATCGGCCTTGGCCGGAACACCAGAAATTAAACTATTTTTTAGATTTATCTGGGTCGCCGTGAAAACGGCGTTTGTGTGCAGGCAAACGGGCTTTACGGCCGGTTTGTTGGCTGCTGAGTACACTGGTACAAACGCGGAACTTAGGGCTGTACAAGCGGGAATCTTTGGTGGAAGTCCGGCCGCAGCGGGACCCGAACACCGTCTTTTTCCTAGCAGGGCTAGGATGGCGCAGAGGCCTCGGGCTTGAGTGTGACCTTAGGCCGAGGACCACGCGGCGGGGGGCGGCGTCCGGCGGAGCGAAACCGAGGTCTCTCTCGGGCCTGTTGCTGCTGGGCTGGCGCGGCGGGCGCGGGGCGCTGCTGAGTTCGAACAGACGGCTGTTTAGGGCGGCCTGTTGCGGAACTGGAGCGCTTCGGCAGGAAATGTTTCATGGCCTGCAATGTCTTCTGTACCTCAGCGAATCGGTCCGCGAAGTCTTTGACGGACGATCCGAAGAGGCCAGTCGCTGAAACGGGAGCGTCGAGGAACGCAGAGCGCTCTGACTCCGCCATTTCAGAGAGCGTCAACCACAAATGTCTCTCGGAAACAGTTGCTGAGGCCATAATCCTACCGATGGCGTGTGCGGCGGATTTTGTAGCACGAAGAGCGAGGTCTGTGGCGCTACGCAAATCCGGCACGTTGATCGCGCCCGGGCCTTCCTCGTCTAGCTTGCGGAGGAGGTTGGCCTGGTGGATGTGAAGCACCGCCATGGTGTGCAGCGCCGATGCAGCTTGTCCGGCGGCAGAATACACGCGGCCGTTCAAAGCTGACGACGTGCGGCAAGCTTTAGATGGTAGGACTCCCTTAGCCCGCCGTCCAGCAGAGGGTGGGCAAAGATGAGTCGCTACGGCTTCCTCGACCGGAGGGAGAGCATGGTAGCCTCTGTCTCGAGCACCGTCCACAACGGAGAATGCTGGCGAGGCAGAGGTACGTACCCTGGCTGAAAAAGGCGCATTCAAGGATTTCGCCACCTCTTCATGAAGCTCAGGAAGAAAGGGGGCGTGTCTGGAGGGGGGCGAAGCGCGGTCTCCAGAGAGGAAGCAGCCATCCAGCCGGTTGAAAGCAGGCTCTTCGGGCGTCGACCAATCGAGGCCGAGGCTCGACACGGCCTGTGAGAGCAGACGCATCAGCTCTGCCTCGATGCTGATCTTCCCTCCTCGGCGTTCCGGAACAGCGGGGGAGGGGAGGTCCACGGAGCTCGCCCATCCCTCACTTCCCGAAGCGAGAAGCGAACAGCAGTCGTCATCCCCCTCAGATACGGCTTGCTGGTCGTCGTCCATGACGGATAAGGCGGCGGGCTGCGGCCTTTGTCCGTCGGTGAGCGATTCCAACGAAGCGGTGAGAGGAGCTAGCGGCGGCGAGCTCCTCGTGGAGGGAGGTTCCGGGACCCGCTGAGCGCGGCGCTTTTTTCGGCGCGGCGCTACAGGGGGTGGAAGAGCAGCTTCCGTGAATGATGCAAGGCGAGTCCGCAGAGTCGCGATGGGCATCATGTCACAGTGATGGCAGCCGCCATCACCGAGAGCGATAGCTGCATGTTCCTCGCCCAAGCAGGAAACACACAACACGTGGTGGTCCCCGTCGATGAGCGCGGCTCGACAGGAGCCGCAGGAATCACGAGGCATCTTTAAAAAGACACACGTTGCTCTTTTTGTATGAGAAAAAATGTGTGACGCAGCGGCGAACACACACACAAAACACACACAAAGGATGAAAAGGATATTCCACGCCGGAGAAGCGCAGCAGGGAACGGCGGCTGAAGGCGGCGAAGACCAGCGGCTTCAGGTAAGGGCTCGTCCTGCTGAGGTGCTTGTATCAGACGGCTGTGGCGGCTCGAATCCAGTCCTACGATGCGTGTAGCTTCGTGAAGAATAGAAAATCAGAGTGGAAGACAGCTATGCTCGTATTTATACGCCCGTTTCGGCGGGAGGTGACGCAGAGTACGCTTGACTCATTGGTCAAGCGTCACTGGCCTCGCATAGGCTGTGCTTTTCTGGCGGAGCAGCCAATGGGCGCGCGATTTGCTCCGCCTAAGGTTGTATGCTACAGAAAAGCGTTTTACATAATTTACAAAATTAAGGATTAATTTTTAGGCTTCAATCACGAAAAAGAAATCTTTCCCGTAGCGTCTTTCGACGCAGTACGAGAGAACTCTACGTAAGAGAACCTGCTTTGATCCCTGTATAATGAAACTGTAAAACCTTTGCACCCTATGAACCTCTGTAAGCTAGACTGAAGTTGTCATGTGAAAATATAGCTGTTGTTTTAGGTAGGTTTAAAGGTAATCTGATAAACATTTGATATCTGAAAAAGAAAATCTCTAGTTATTTTCACTTAGAGGGGACTGGGTCTAGTTGTCATGGGGAAATGATCATGATGGATATATTTCCATATATTTAGTTCCCTATCAGTCAGTCACGTTCAACGTTACGTCAGAACTGAACTGAAGAATTGAGAACTCGCCTGAGAGCCCAATTACCTTCGAGTGTAAACTAAATGAGCCATCATTTTGGCATGCAAGATTTGCATTACGCACCCTGTGAAGCGGGTATGTAAGGAAGCACTGACAGTCACGATCGCTGCCTTATGTGTCTGGGCTTAAAGCATGCTGAGGTGGATTTTGTGGAGTCATGTACCCACTGTGGGAAGATGACCATCACAATGTTGCGGTCGAGACTCGATTACCTCAGACGAGGTGGAGTCCCCTCTGATATGCCCCGATCTAGTACCTCTGCTACCCAACAAAGGGGCTACTTCGATGAATACACAGGGTAACCTGAGGATTACAGTGGGGGCTCTCCCACCAAGCCAATCTCCGTGGGCCCCCCACTCCTCTAGCCCCCTCCCCCCTAATCTATAATCTTTTTTTATGATAGATAGATAGATATATAGATAGATAGATAGATAGATAGATAGATAGATAGATAGATAGATAGATAGATAGATGTCGCCGGACTGCACCCTGCGGCAGTGCCCAAGCCTGATCATTGCCGAGGCTGGCTTCCTGCGACATCCACCTCCGCTCCAGTACGGCCACAGTAGCAGCCTCCATCCAGGCAGGAGCATGGAGCCGGCCACAGGAAAGCAGTGCAGACCGTCCCAGCCCCTGCCAGACTCGCAAAGCAGCACTCCTGAGACGGGCAACCCAGTGATGGAGGAATCAGCTCTTCAGGAGATGGTGACCACACCACTCCTTCCCCCGGAGAAGGGCTGGGTGGAATATCTTTTGTTTAATTTTCTTTCCCAAAATTTCAATATCCTGTGCTCCACCTCACTGCCCCACTACGGGTATGTGGTCCCTCTGACCCTGCTTGTACAGTCTCTGGAGGGCGGGCTAGCACTACCCAGACCGTCTTGCTGCCTCATTCGGACCATCAGACTCGGCTATGCGAATCAGTTTCATTTTCGGTCAATGAATCGTGCCTGGAATTCGGACCAGCCAACTCACGTAATCTTGTGACCCCGGCCCTGGTACGTGCCCAAGGTTTCCACCACTTTCTTCAGGGACCAGGTGGTGAACCTGCAAGCTCTGCCCCTGGAGGAGGCAGACCCAGCCCTTGCTGCGCCTTTGCGTGGACCGAACGCAGAGCTTCAGGACCTCAGAACAGCTCTTTGTCTGTTATGGAGGACAGCAGAAGGGAAAGGATCCAGGCTACCAAGCCCAAGATCAGCCATGCCCCATGGGGGTGAGGGCTCATTCGACCCAGAATGTTGGAGTCCGCACGGCGCCTAGCTAGCAGACAGTAGAGCTGGGGTCGACACCCAACACATTTGCAAGGTTTTACTACCTCTGTTTAGAGCCTGTGTCCGCCGTGTCTGACCGCTGAGGGTGCTGAAGGAACTCTATGCGACAGACGTCAGAACAAAACACCACAATTGCTGCCCCTTCCAGCTCCCTGGGTGAGCCGCCTGATCCCACCGCACCTGCTGGGGTGGAGAAAGGACAGGGCTTTATGGTTCGCCATGTGGGGAACTCACGTTTAGAGCAAATAAGCGCCACAAGTAGCCAGTAACGCTGTGGAGTGTGTCTCGCTTGCAGCGCCATTCCCCTCTTAGGACAAGATACGTGCGCTTATTTGCTCTACAGGTGAGTTCCCCACCTGGAGAACCATAAAGCCCTGTCCTTTCTCCACCCCAGCAGGTGCGGTGGGATCAGGCGGCTCACCCAGGGAGCTGGAAGGGGCAGCAATTGTGGTGTTTTGTTCTGACGTCTGTCGCCACAATTGCTGTTCCACTGCTGAATGGCACACACCATCTCGGCTCCTCTGCACAAAGTTTGAAGTGCGATCACACGAGTGCTTCCTTATATATCCGCTTTGCGAGGCGCGTGATGTAAACCTCGCACGGCAGTGTGCATTGGCTCATTTAGTTTATACTCCAAGGTGATTGGGCTCTGAGGCGAGATCCCAATTAGTCAGGTCAGTTCTGACATAGCGTATCCGTTCCCTCCATCAGGGATAGTAACCTAGATGTTCTATAAGGTATTTAGTAATAGTCACGTTTTTTTTTCTCTTTATCTCTTCCATTTTTGTTTAACAAATTGGTTTGTGTTTAATTTTACTGTTGACATTTTTGCAGATTTACCAGTTAAATAATCTGTACTGGATTTGTTTGCTTTAGAGCTTATTTTATATTTCAAAATAAAGCATCTTTCACAAATCAATCAGTAAACAGTAGATTTACTTTGTGACAACTTGACATCATGCTTCCACCATCCAAGACACTTAACCTTAGGACTATTTCTTTTTAAATGTATTTTATTTCCAGCTGCGATGGACATCATAGAACCAATTCTGGCCATTGCAGAAAAACTGTACGCCCTGTGTGGGGAGGTCCAGGCCAACAAGAAGCGCTGCAAGCGTTTAGCCCACCGCGTGTCCACTCTGGCAAATCTGGTGGAAGCTGTGAAGGTTCATGGTTTTGGAACTGAGCCTGAACAGGTTATAAATGGACTTAAACAACTTAAACTTACTCTTGAGTCAGCAGAGATGGTAGTAAGGAAATACAAAACCTTCAGCTATTTTAAACGTGTCACGAAAGCGTATGAACTCGGCGAGGAGTTCAATGGCCTAAATGAAAGGCTGAACGATGCGGCTCAGTTACTTTCTCTAGCGCTTCAGGTCGAGCACAGAGGGAGTATAGAGAAAGTGTTTCAAGAAGCAACGAGGCGACGGGAAGATGAAGAAGACAGGCAGAGTGACTCTCTGGAACTTCGGAATTGTAAGTTATAGGCTACTTAAAGTTATTGTCGTATGGATTTGAATTGGATTTAAATTACTACTTTGTAGGATACAACTACGTATTACATGGTATAAATTTTCCTTCTAATAGTGCTCCAGTCTTTAGTCCAGAAGAATGAAGGAATGGGAATGACAGTTGATGCTGTGCAAAAGACAGTTGACCAAACGCAAAGAGATGTGCAGGGCATTAAAGACATCCTGGAGTCATGTAAGTACAAACAAGTTGGTCAATAGAACTGTCCACAAAAAAGAAAGAAATGTGTATATATATATATATATATATATATATATATATATATATATATATATATATATATATATATATATATATATATATATATATATACACACACACTGTATATCATAATGATTAAGTCATAAATATCAATTAAGAGTCGGACTACATCACATTTTACAACCTGAACTAAATTTTCTTGTCTTAAAATATGTTTCAATAGACTTATTGACCCAGGCACACAGAATTTCATATTTTGTTTATTTTCTTTACATGGTGGTTGCACCACGTGACTTTGATTTGGGAGGCAAATGTTTTTTTCAAATATTAAATAAGAATGAAAGAAATAATAATAAAAGGCCATGGCTTTTTATTTTTTACGAATTTCAAGGTGTCTATGAAGCTTTCAGAAATGCTTAGTATTGTTGAATTAATATTTAGAATTGTTGCTAAACTGAACAGTTTTATTTGTCATGTGTTGGCAGTGAAAAAACCCTGCCTTCATCTGCAGGACATTAGAGAGATTAAACCAGAAGAGCTGACCTACAGTTTCCCTGCTAAACCACTTCTGAAATGCAGCCATTCCGAACTATACAAAGGGATGTACAACAAGTTCACTGTGGCTATCAAGAGATACTCATGCCCGCTGAACACCAACCCCAGCCCCAGGTAGATGGTAATGGCAGACTCTGGTTAAGGATCTGTCACTTTCTACTACATGATCATATTTGTGATCCAGCACCCGTAACATAAATAAGATGTGCGTGATTCACTCCTGTGGAGACTCTGGTTATGGGAAATTGTTCCATAATAGTAATAAAATATATTGTGTGGTTAAATGTTATCATGTCATAAAAATGTTATTATGAGTGAAACAGTCTATAGAGGCTTTCACACTAAATGAACCTTTTCATAGTCCTTAGGAACGATTTTAGTTCTAGGAACTCTATTGAAGGAACTAATTTATCTCCTACTTCAGTGTAGTCTCTAAACCAGCACTATAGGAACTATCCGTGACGTTAGTGTACGCGGATTGGCCGAACGCACACAAAACACCAGCACCCGCCATTAAAATGCAAATTCAACCAGAAAACGTTCCTGGGGGAACCATTAGTTCTCGGGGGAACCACTCCGGTGGTTAGTTCCTAGAACCAGGCTCGTCGCCAAGGGGGGCAGTTGAAGATAGTTAAACGTGCAATATGTAATTTTTGGCCACTAGAGGTCACTCATTCAAAATAATAACAACAGACGTACTTTGATGACATCGGGAAAGTGCGTGGGCTCATGGGAGTTGTTGTCATTGTCACTGTCAACCAGCGAATCTGGCATCTCCAGCAGAAAACATGTTCACTGACGAGGTAATTTATTGTTATATTACATCTCTATTGTTGTTACGTTTAGTTATGGCTTTTCACTTTATATAATGTCAATCTAATGAAATAGCTACCTTATCAGTAACGTTAGCTAATGTGTGAGACAGAATGTTGTGCGGGCGGTCGCTATGTCAGTATTTTGGAAATCAGAGATATATGAATTAGCAGACCATTATTAAATCTATATTATATGTAGCTTGTATTAACAGGTGATAAAAGTGATGGTCACCTTACATTAATTGAACAAGATGACATGTTACCATATGAAGCTAACGTTACTTTCTCCAGCTAGATATAAAACCAATAATAGCTAGTCCATCTGCGTTTTACACATGACATCATCGTGTCACCAAATATACGGATAGAAATATACTTTTGAATCAGTTTTTAAAAAATGGCTGTTTCAGTCTCCAAAAACACATCCGCCTTTTTGAAACGCCCATACAATACAAAATGTATACGTATTCAGCTAAACGCGTCTCAATGTGGTCAAGATCGCTATGCAATATGCAAACATACAGCATGCTATGATTATACGATTATTATGTTAGCTGAATGGTTACTTAACTTACCTGTTTATTAAAACGCAAGCGAGATCAGCATCTCTCTGCAGTCCGAGCTTGTCACGAAGCTTTCGCCATCTTTCAAATGCTTCTCCAAGGTTTACACGTCTCTTGCTTCTTCTACTGTCCCAAAATCTTCTCGGGTCAGTTTTTTCACCCGTACGTTTGCACTTTGTTGAGCTGGCAGAACGTACAGGCAAAGAGTAGTCATGATCCATTATCATACAGTCTTTTTTTATACGGGTGTTCCCCTTATACTGTCAGTGTTCCTCTTTGAGTTTGGCGGTTCCGCCGAGTTCCACAGGAAGACGCAAACGCGAATATGACGTGATAGACGGGCGACATATTGGAAATAAAGACACGGTCCGTGTCTTCGAATTAAAATATTAATTTCTCTGGATTTAGAAGTTAATTGGAACTGTCGGGATAATGTAAATACACAACTTTAAAAAATATATAAACATATAGTGATTTTTATATTTTTAAAGCAAAAAAATACATATTGTGCCTTTAAAGGTAGGGTAGGTCAGAATTGTCTAAAAAAAACTTTTATTCAAATTTGTTTAAACTGTCTTTATATACCAATGCATAATTAAAATGTAAGTACTCTGATAAAAAGAGTATAAAAATCGAGTGACTCTAGACCGTTTAATCTTCATTAAACACAGTTCATTAATTCCATTCACTCCCACCTAAAAACGGGTGCGCGACTGCGCGCACGTGGGCAGAGCCAGTAATAACGGCGGTAGTCATGGCGACGGAGAGTGACAGTCGCGCAAGCCAATCCTGTGATTCGTCCCGAATGGAAATAATGAGCTGTGTTTAATGAAGATTAAACGGTCTAGAGTCACTCGATTTTTATACTCTTTTTATCAGAGTACTTACATTTTAGTTATGCATTGATATATATAGAAAGTTTAATCAAATTTGGTAAAAAGTTTTTATATAAATCCTACCTACCCTACCTTTAACTCCACATTAGCAACATAAATTCATCAACTAACCATTCAGAGACGTCCTGTTGCATTTTACATGACTCCGTTTTAACATTAAAGACAGAACAGTGTGAGGTAATCGAAACTGCTAACACACACAAGCTCTTGAAACCCCGTCCTCTGTGGGTAGCAGCAGCTCATTTGCATTTAAAGGGCCAGACACAAAACGGTGCGTTTTTGCTAACCCTCAAAAAGTGACAACTTTAACATGCTATATAAAAATATCTGTGAGGTATTTTGAGCTAAAACTTCACACACACTTTCTGGGGACATCAGATATTTATTTTACATCTTGTGAAAAGGGCATTTTACCAGCCCTTTAAATAACACATTGTCTTCAGAAATATGAATGGAAATTAGCTGGAGCGTAAGGCTGTGCGAGGCTTACCTTCCCCTGGCCACGCGCGGGCTTGTCAAATTTTCATAATCATTTGCCTGCTAAAAATAGCCTACTGTTTCTACCTTAAAAAAAAAAAAAAAAAAAAAAAATTCTCAGAGTTGCATGATATAAACTCAAAATTGCAAGTTATAAAGTCAGAGTTGCGTGATATACAGTCGCATTTGCGTGTTATAAAGTCATAATTGTGAGAAATCTATGTCAGAATTGTGAGATAAAAAGTCACAATTATCTTTTATTTATTTTTATTCCGTTGCGAAAACAAGCTTCCATATCTGATTGCTTTTAGAGGGAAAAGCTGTTTATAAATGCTGGTCTAGGATCAGTTTTCTCCGTAATAAAAGAATATTGGAGAAACTCCGGTGTTTTGAGCGATGTCTACGCGCGCGCAAATCCTCTCATTATAAATTGGCAGTTAGGCTATGTAAATAAGACATTATTGTGTATCAGCTTTACTGATGGAATGGAAAGCCTAATGGAACTTTGTGAGATCGCGATGAAATTGTATTACCGCTTTTTAATTATGATAATTTTGAGCGCAAGCTTTCTGCCATGCCAAATCCTCCATATAGTAAATGGTTTTTAAAGGTGAAGCGCATATCCTCATGGTGTTGGTTCACCCTCCGCCTATGATCAGAAACTTAATATTTTGTGTTTTGGTGTTGTTTTAATATAGAATTTGGTCTATTTCAGTTATTAGACTAAATATGTGATGTTATTGTTTTGGTGACTGCCTGTTTTGTAGAAAAAAGTGTGCCCCGTCATGAAAATGAAATGTTTTGTTTGTTTATGTTCTGGCGACGGCCCTGCCTAGAACTGAGTTCTTAGAACTATCCGGTGCGAAACCCATGGTTGCAATCATCATCCTGACTGATTAAAAAACAAAAATTTCTTTGCTGTATTTGTTTATTCTCTCCAGTGAGTTGAGGAGTATCTTTAACAAGGAGGTGGAGACCATGAAGCGCTTTGAGTCACCCAATATCTTAAGAATGTTTGGTATCTGTGTCCAGGATGAGAATGGTATGGTAATCTAATTATAAAATATTTTCAAATATTGAACTTTTGAGTTAAACACATCTGATTGTCATTGTTTTCTTACAGGACCAAATCCAAGTTACTTGATAGTCATGGAATACTGTGAGAAGGGTAGTCTTCGACAAGTCCTGGACAGTGATAGCAATCTGCCCTGGGACAGAAAGGCTCAAATGTGTCTGGATGCAGCACAGGGGCTCTACAGGTACAAATCTAGTTAATTTATTCACATTTATGTCTCTTGTGTCTTTTTAGTTTTTAAATACTAGTGAAGGAACTCAATCACATTTTGTGGTAATCTGCACAATACAGACTGCATCAGTCAGAAGAAAAGTTTAAAGTGCATGGTTCCATCAGATGCTGCAGTTTTCTAGTGGCAGCTGGCTACAGAGTGAAGGTAATTTATTTTCTCTTTCACAATATTGCCATAATTTAACCACAACATGTTTTTGTTAAACACAACTCACATCCCACTTCAACCCTGGATTTAACCTAAGTCCGCCATTACCATCTACCTGGGACTGGGAATGGTGCTCACCAGGCATCTTCTGATAACCAGAGTGAACTTGTTGTATGTCCTTTGTATCGTCTGGAATGGCTGCTCTTCGGAAGGGGTTTTGTATATCAGCAGGGCTGGAGTGTTGTAATGACCAATCAACACCCAGGAAAATAACATTTTAAAATATAAATTGGGGAAATTGGAGAATTCCTAGTCCAGGAATCAGTGGAAAGTTCTTTTTACACAATTCTTTATTTTTGAGCACAGCATTATTTAGCCGTTTTTTAAAGGTTCATACATGTAAAGGTACTCTAATGGATAGAAAAAATAATCTGTTATCAACATAATACAAAATAAACAGTTTCCATACAATATTTTAATCATTTGTTTATAATAATTAATGTAAATTGTTTAATTATTTGATTTCAGTAACATTTTTGTCTTAATATTTTATTAATATTTTTCTTTATACATAATTAAATATTACTTATGTTATATTTTATAAGGATGCATCATATTTGGGGGTCTTGGACATCAAAAAGTACAAAAAAATTCTTAGACAACTTTCTTTTCTTTCTTTTTTTATGTGCTGAACACTTAACATAACATAACATAAACCTAAAGGGAATATTACTTGTTGGGGTTTCATCCTAATTTTTGTTATGTGTATATGCTCATTTGTATGTTTCTAAAGTTGGGAGGCTTTGAGTTGGCAAGAACAGAAACTTCTCTTCAGAAGAATAAATCCAAAAAGCACAGTGCTTTCCATTACAGCTCTCCACAACAGCTTCAGAATATCAACCATCCTTACGACAAGGCATGTGAGATCTACAGGTACGTAACTAACTCAAATATCAAATGTGTATCTTAATAAAATAAAGGATGACTGTTACTTACTGTGCATGCTCTTTTTAGTTTTGGCATTGTCTTGTGGGAAATTACAACACGAGATGTTCCTTTTAAAGGTGTGTATCACCACCACAATCAATTTTGATTTGAAAAAAAAACTATTCTGTTTATCTTTTACATATTTGTTTTTCCCTAAATGTTCTGTGCCTGTGTTTTTAGACTGTTCTTCCCACAGTCAGATCTATCAAAAAGTGTGTGTAGAGAAGGTCGTGGAGCCACTTCCTACAGATTGTCCCGAACAGCTAAAAGAGCTCATCAATGCATGCCGTTTATTTGAGCCCTTCCAAAGACCAACGGCAGGAGGTAAGACCCTATCACACAAATAGTTACATAAAACAAGTGCGCCATCACCTCATCCTTTTATTCTGTGATTAGTAATGTGTAACGTTACATGTAACTTTACATAAACAGACTTTTTGGAAGTAGTGAAAAAGCAGTATCACTTTCCCTAGACCAGCAATGGGCAACTCTGGCCCTCAAGATCCACTTTCCTGTGATCTTTTTGTCCTGTGACCTAGTTTTCTGTTTCTTTTAAATTTAAATTAAATTAGTAATTTAATTCACCTGTGTCTTGTTAATCACCTTATTAGTTCACATTGTTTGTTCATGCTTGTAAGCCTTCAGTTCTCCCTTAGGGCCCTATCATTTCCCGGAGGCGCAAGCGCAACGCAAGTGTTTTTTGCTAGTTTCAGCCTGACGCAGTTATGATTTCCACGTCCTGCGCCACGTTGTTTAAATAGCAAATGCATTTGTGCCAATCTGTTCGTCCATGGGCGTGCTGGTCTGAAAACAAGGTGTGTTCAGGTGCATTGTTGGCGCGTTGCTATTTTGAGGAACTGAAATAGACTGAGGCATTGATCAACAACAACCTGGGGCCTGTTTCAGAAAGGAGGTTAAATGAAAACTCTGAGTATGTTAACCCTGAAATGAGGGAAACTCTGGGTTTTCCGTTTCAGAATGGGAGGTAAATCAAACCCGAGAAAGCAGAGTAAGTCAAGCCCGTTTCTGAAAGAGAGGTAACTTATACTCAGAGTCAGTTACCATGGTAACTTACTCTGTGAACCTAACCTGGTCGGGAGCAGGTTTTCTTCGGTAAACCCAGAGTTTCTTGCGGCCTCCTCCCCTTTTTTAAAGAGGAAGCGGTGTTTAAACACTTAATTCATTCTTTCTGTACATTTATTTATTGCTGTTTTTACCGCTGTTTTTATTTATTTATTAATAAGATGAAGTCTATATAACTCCTTAACTGGCAACTGAAAATACAGTAGATTTCATGTAGTTCTGAACAAATTCTAGAGAATTAAACAGTGGAATTTACTGAAAATCACTGCAGTGTGTTCATCTGTGCACCAGAAGTTGATGGACCATCCTCCTGCTGTTCTTCCACACACTGGGGGGAAATTTAAGAATGTCTGTTTATACTTAGATATAAACTTAGATTCTATACTCCACATACAAATGTGAATGTGTAGATTGTCTGATCTGTAGACACATAATATTAACATTACCTCTGTAGGCCTCTCTATGGCAGCAGAAACTGTTTCATCCCCATCGTCCGGTGAAGATGAGCATTTGGTCGAGTACACTTTATAATAGGCCTACTAATTGTCATAATTTCTGGTGTATTGAGTCGGCTACTTACAACTGCCTGGGGTTCTGTTGGGACAAGAGGCTCCAGACAGACAGATAATTACCATCAGAATCT
This sequence comes from Phoxinus phoxinus, assembly GCF_949152265.1. NCBI lineage: Eukaryota > Metazoa > Chordata > Actinopteri > Cypriniformes > Leuciscidae > Phoxinus > Phoxinus phoxinus. The sequence continues at coordinate 6,622,316 of NC_136900.1, read as the reverse complement.
TTTGGGACCAATGAAAACCCCAACCCAAAGTCAAATAAATGGAAATATTTAAAATGCCCTACATAAAAAATAACACATAGATCTCTTACATTTTATGAAGGCCCTTGGATCTTCGGGAGTGACTGACTCAGATGAAGGAATTCCCTCAGCCAAAAATGCTGCTGCACTGCTAGACACTGGATGCTATTTAGTTATTTAATATGTCAAATGTTTGTAAAGTCAGGTAGCCTACACCCATGATATGCTCAAGCCTTACCTGATTGAATTATGTTTTTATATTTTTTATTTTCAGCTGCTGCCACATTCTTTTAATGCCTGCAGGATTGCACATAGCCTATATGAAAATTAAAATTAGGTTGAATAACTGTTCTTCCAGTTTCACCTCTGATATTATAACAGTTACTCTAAAATAGTAATTAAAATAGAACTAGCTGCAAATAACATCTTCAACAGTGTAATTAGATTAATGTAATAATTACTATCTTTAGAAAGTATTGATCTACTTATTATTAATTACTAAATCCCATATCAACCTCAACCACTTGAAAAACACAAGGAGAGACAAGAAATTGCACTTCAATGCTTTCAAATTAACACAATTCAATTGCATGAATTATTCTTGAATTTACCAAAGTGTGTTGAGGGAGAAGGTTACATTAAAAATATACCTTTTAAAAATGTATGTTAAATCCACTATTGTTTTACACAGAATTGTTCTATAGTCTATGCAGTAGCCTATTTAATGTAATTACATCAGATTTTATTTTAAATGACAGTAGAATTAAGAGTAATCCCTTTAATTAAATTACAATATTTAGATTACTTGGTAATTAATTACACCCAACACTGTATAACAGTAATTCCTCTTTTTGTCTGGCGCTGTTGCCATGGTTACTCATAGTATCTGCGCTCCATTGAAAATGGCTTTCTATAGTTGTGGTGCACGCGCTTAACTCTGAGTCAGTCAACTTAGAGTTGATTGAACTAACTAATTTCAGCTGATCTGTAACCGAAAACTCAGAGTTTCCCATCTCAGGGTAAGTCAACTCAGAGTTCAAGTTTTAACTCAGAGTTGGTTGAACCTCCTTATTGAAACAGGCCCCTGGTCTAAAGTCAATGGCGCAGTTTAAAAAAAAAATCTTATTTAAAGGGCGTATTAGTAATAGTCCCCTATAGGCGGGTGCACAATGTGCGTACTCTGCTTATTACACACACAGGGCAGACTTTTTACGCGCAGCAGCAGCACATAAATATGGCAAATATAAAAATAAAAGGATCACAATATAAAAAATAATTATTGTGTACAGAAATATATGGGGAATCCGGCTAGTCCTGTTGATGGTCTACTTGGCTGCTTTAACCTCGCGCACGAGCAGATCCGTTTCCTCTCTGGAGAAGCATTGAGTTTTCCACTTGCAAATTCTGCCATGTAAATAGCAATCAGCCATGGCATGAGCGCAACTGGCTTTTAAAGGGAATGGGAGATGAGACTCTGATTGGTTTATTGCACGTTACGCCCAAAACACCCATTACTGATTAAGAGAATAGGGACAAACCTTTTAGACCACGCTCCAGGCACACTGACCATTTTTACCATCATTAAACTAGCAAAAGTGGATTCGGACACGCCCTAAGTGCACTTGCACCATGCGTTTTTGACCATGCGCTTAGATCGTTAAAATAGGGCCCTTAGGCCGTGTGTCCACCAAAGCGTTTTTTCACGCGGCTGGCTTTATTTTTCAATTGTTTTCAATGGGAGCGCCGCGTTTTTAGAACGCCATGAGCGTAACGAGGCACTGAGCGAGTATTTAACGCTCAAGCGCTGAGCGCTCGGCGTTTTTTACAGGTCGCCGAGAGTTGAAGAATGTTCAACTTTGGGTAAAACGCAGCGCTCATCACTGTCACTTTTTAGCCAACCGTCCAATCACAGTGGAGGAGGGGCGGGACTAATACCACACGGACCAACGGATATTCTGTATCATAGCAACGATGCGTCTCAACTGGAAAAAAAACTGCGCTTCCAAAACGCTCTAAAGCTGCTCGCCGTTTTCAGCAGAGCGCCTAGCGTTTTCAGCTGGCTAAAAACGCTTTGGTGGACACACGGCCTTAGTGTTTGTCGGTTCTCGTTAATGATACGAGAGTGTATATGTGTATTTCTCCTGAATTTGTTATCAAAGCATGTCTCCTTGAAGTATTCCTCATCGTGCAAGTATATATGTAAGGGATAATGTAAGCGAATACAACAGGTATACAACCGATCGGGGTCTTGAATCAGCCTGAAGGAGTTGTATTCGCTAGAACAACCGCCTCGCTATACATTATCCCGCTTATTACATGGCTACCTACCAAATAAATCAATAATTTGACACAAAATATTGATTTAAAAAGGAGTTTATTGATTTAATAAAGAAATTAGTCCGTTCCGTCTCTACGATTAGAATCCTGCGTCCATGGCTCTGTTTTTCATGGCAACGGTCTGTTATACTTAGCAGCGGTCTGTTATCAAAAAATAACAGACCGCATTTTACATTAGAATTCAACCAAGCCATGTAATAAACATCGTTACGTGACACCTGCGGCCCTATTTTAACGACCTGAAACGCAAGTATCAAATGCGAAATGCAAGTAACTTTTGTGGGCAGATCCTGCAAATCTAAAATGGGTTGGTCTGAAGTAGCTTCATTATTCATAGGTGTGATTTGGGCGTAACGTGAAATAAACCAATCAGAGCATCCTCTCACTTTCCCTTTAAGAGCAGACGTGCTTGTTCCATGGCGGATTGCTATTATAACGGAGGATTTGCCAGTTGCACGCCAGGAGCGATTCACAGCCGAGGAGACCGACGTTCTCGTCAGGGCCGTAAAAGTGACATTGTATGGGGATGGGAGAAAAGTTACCATATCCAGTTTAAATAAAGTTGAATTAGCTAACCTTCTATGTCATTTTTACTCTTCAAAGTTGATTGTAATTAATCTAAAAAGTATATGATTATCTAACATGACTCATTAAAAATGAACCACATAACATACTAAATGGGGGTTATCTAAAGTATCTAGCATAAAAAAAATTAAATTGTCAGAACATCGTCTCGCATTTGCTGAATGTCACGCAACAATGTTGCTACAGCCCTGTCGCGTCTTACAATTCTACGTTGTTACAATGTTGCGAGCATGTAGACAGCGACGTTGCCATAGAAGAAATGCAATGCGCCACAGACGTTGCCACCACGTAAATGTGTTTGCTGGGTTAACCCTACCCCCAAAACCAAACATAACCATTTTATAGAGAATAAAAAAAGAATATATAAACCTTACTGGACAAAAATGTGCAGGAAAATGACACTTTTAGGAACAATATAGCTGTAATGAGGTATGGTGTTCAGGGAAGGAGGAGGCGGGAACTGGCGAACATTCAAACACTTAATCCCAAAAATTAATAAAACACAAAACGGAAGTAAAGCAGCAGCCCTTCATGGACGACTGCCACACACACATAAAAAAAACATAAAATAGTCCAGGCCTGGTCCTCTCTCGTCCTCCTTTTATCCAACTGGATCTCCTCTGTGAGAGATACAAGACCGGTGTGGCATACAGGTGATGCCCATTAGCAATCCCGCCACCGGCCTCGCCCGTTCTCACAGCTCTCGGCCCGCCTTGCTTGCCACAATAGCATTCAAAATATAGTTTGAGCCACTAATCCCATTCCTACCCATAACCATTTCTTAAAGGTCCCATGACATGGGGTTATTATATTATTTTATAATGTTTCCTGGGTTGCCCTTATAATGTTAGTATGTTTTTTAGATAGAAAATAGTCATAATTTAGAAACAAAAGGCATTTTTCCTAGCCCAGTTTTAGCCTCTGATTTGAACGCTCTGTTTGAAGGGGCGTGTCTGTGTGAGACTTCAGTGTAACCGGCCACTGCTGTGATTGGCTGACATGCTTGCATATGAAATAGCTACTTATTACATGTGAAACTCTCTCGAATACTTTTACTACAGTTATTATACGTTTTTACTATTACAGCTATCGAGATTAACAAATCGTCAGAAGTTTTTAAGTATTTAGATCTATTCCCATCACATAAAATGTTGCCGTGATGAGCATTGAGCAGATGACAGTCTGTTGTTGATCGCGAGAATGAAGATCTTATCATTGCAACGCAGTTTCTGCACTCGCTCTGCTTTCACCAATGCAAACACGATGATGTATTAAATACAGTAAGAGCTTAATATGCAGTGTAACGTGCGTCATTGATTTCATAACGAATTTGGCAAGTGTCCAGATAAACTCGATCGCGCTGTGTCCATGAGAAAATGAGCTAGGAAGTAGAAACGCGTGCGCGCGATTCCTACAAAGATTGTTCTTTGATCGCTTTCTGTATATAATTTATTCACAATTTAAATACGATTATTTTCATCCTACTAAAAGAAACGATGTGAAGTTTATATTTTAGTCACTGGCTTGACTTACTGAGGCATAAACAGCAGTAGGCTATTGAACGATTTGAGAGAAAGCTTACCTGTCTGAACTTGAACAATTACACATCAGAAAGTGTTGCTTGGTAACGTTAGCTCGATCGATTTATTTTCAGACGTTCGTCGAGGCCAGCTCTAGTGATCCAAGTTGAGGAAACAGTCGTCGGTGAAATGTGTGCCGCAGACATGCAAAACTTTGGGGAGTTGTGTCGGCGCATTTCCAGAGGAAATGAAATGAATCCACTGGTTCTTCTGGGACTTGGATGAAGGAACTAAAAAAAGGCTTCGGTGTTCATTTGTACATCCAATTATTGAGCCATTATTATGCTTCGCTCGCTCAAAAGCCATGATATCTCCGTGGACAAAAAAAATCGCGCGCACGCGTTCCTACTTCCTAGCTCATTTTCTCATGCGGGAAATATTCTCTGGGCGGGCAAAGCAGAGAAAGGGGAGGTAACATCTCCTCCGTATGACGTCATACGGAGGAGATTCAAGATCAGCCCGATTGAGCTTCCACTTTTTCAAAGGCAGAGAAAGATAGCAAAAGCTCGATTTACACCGATTGAAATTTCTAGAAACTTGGGGACCATATACAGGCTAGGGGAACTCATATTACTGTTAAAAAAACCTCAAAAAGTGAAAATTTCATGTCATGGGACCTTTAATAATAGAGTTATAAAGAAAAACATAACAGACAGACAAGTGGAATAACAATAATTTATCTATGATAACATTTAGCTAAATGTTATTTTATATCAAATTAAACTGTATTTAATAAATGTGACTAACATAATTTCACTTATATACAACAATACAATAGAATCGAAATAGTAATGTTGCGATTTTAATATTGATATTAAATAAGGATTCATACACATTTGTGTCTAAAAGTTATTCATTTATAAATAATTGACATTTTAGTGCTGTCGATACGTCAATATTGTATGTTTCAGTGTGTATGAAAACTAAAGTAAATGTACAGACCACACTTTATGTAAATACACACCAATACTAGATCACATTATCACGATTACTAGAAAGCTATACAGGCAAATGAGTCTGATCACAGTTATAGAGCTAAACAGGAAAGTGGATCTCGAGGGCCAGAGTTGCTCAGGATGTTTTTCTGCAAACAACTTTAAAACTGCGCATATTGTTACTTTATTGCGATTTTTCTGTATTGCTCATTCTGGAAGCAACTTAACACAAATAATCTCTTGTTCTATCCATTTATCTGTGCTATGGGTTATCTGTGCTATGGGTCATTAGTTTAGCAATTAGTTTGAATTACCAGATACAATTAAAATTGGCACATTGAAAGTAAAATGATTGTGTTTGTTGCAGAGGGAGAATAAATCTGGTCTGACTACAGAACCAACTGAAACAAAACAGGGCAGCGAGCTGTTGAACATTAAATGTTGGCCCAAGACAGGGCAAACATAATGGCTATAATTATTAATTAGAGACAATTAAAAATTATCATTAAATACATGAACAATATGACTCATTAAAGCAAACCAAAGGTCAACATATCTGTTACACAAACCTTTGGTGAGATATTTCAAGAAAGGACAAACAGCCTACCATGGGCCAAAAAAGGCATAACCTTACAGCTAATCTTTACTCTTACTCAAAAAGCACAAAACTGACATCATTAAAGATGATTTAAATAGATAACGTGAATATGTGAAAAAGAACATACAAATTATAATTTTTGATGATACCAATAGAAAATAGAAAGCGTTATTTATGGTCTCTTTTTTTAAGTGTTGGTGGACATGCTTCTTAAAATGGTGGAAGAGGATTGATGGAGCAAGCACTTCTGCAACTCTAACCGAGCCTGCTGGCAAATTGTCCACATCAGATTCAATCTATTACCATCTACCTGGGGGGTATTTCCAGGAAGCAAGATCAACTTTACGTCACATAAACCCTGAACTCTTGGGGAATGCCGGTTCCAGAACACCTGTGAGGAATTCAATCAACGTCCTATTGGTAACCTAGAGTTAACTCATGCACATCATGACATTGTCTATGGATTGCAGATTTCAGGAGTCAGCATGGAATCGGAAGTTAAGAAACCTGCTATACTTTTTTTTCTGTTTAAAGTCGACATGAAATGAAAATTCACTATTTCTATTTTATAAATGCATATTGTTGATCTTATTGTGAACGATTCATTCTTGCATGTTACATTTTTTTTAACCTTGAAACTTTTATTAAAGACAGAAATCATTTCACCGTAAAACCCAACAAACACTTAGGGCTCCACGATATATCATTTTACTATCGATATTGAAATGTGTACATCCGTAATAGAGACATTATCGCAGGATGCGCACATCGCAATATCGATGCAAAAACGATCAATGCTGTCAATATAGCGTTATTGTGTCAAAATACTAAGTTATTTAGTTTAAAGTGAAACCATTGTAATCCTGATAATATTCCCATTATTTACTAAATGAAACCGTAATCTGATTACTTTGTTTTTTGATTACTTAGTTCCTGTTTTCCCTTGTTGCATTGTCTGTTTGTTTCCATAGTTACCCTCATTTGGTTCCATGACTACTAATCACCTACACCTGTCCCTTGTCAGCCTGTTAGCCTTTGTGTATTTATACCAAGGTGTTTCTGGTGTCCCTTGTCGAGTCTTGTACCTACATGGATGTTTTGTTTGGTTCACTCATTCTGTTCCTGGTTCTCTGGTCTTCGTGCTTGATTTGTTTGTTTAGTTTTATCAATAAAACTCACTGCATTTGGATCCAGCTCTCTTTTGTTATTGAGTTCACCCTATGTTATAGAAGACTCGACCACAAATGGACCCAGCAGTGAGGATTATGTCAAGGAGATGAAAAATTGAAAACTATGTACAAGACTTTTTGAGCTGGCTCACTTGACCAAAATGTAGGGGTGGGCAGATGGAGGCATCATGGAACACTGAAACAGTTGAAGCAAATGTGCCGTATTGTGTCGAGGCTTCGAAACAATCTGACACCTAACTCCACGGTGACTTCTAGTGGTCAGAACAGTGTAAATGCAACAAAAACCCGTGCCAAACATACATAAAAACACCTTTTACAAATCTATTGCAAATTTTTTATTGAAAGTAAAATCTTTCAAATGGAATTATCTAATCATCTAATAAGATTATCAAGTATATATGTTATTTTATCAATTGTCAGGGTTTGTTTTGTTTGTTCTATGAATGGCTCAGCTAAACAGGCCAATAAGACTCTTTTCATTTTAATTATACTAATGTCTAATGGGTATATACATCATACACATTATCATAGAACACTGACATGTACATTTTGTATTCTGTTATCAACCATAAAGCAGTTTGTGTTTCTCGCTCGTTCACGTTCTCGCTTCTCACGAGACTTCCAATTTCTATCTTGCCGGGACGGTAGTCCCCAAGTGGCAAGGTAGGTTTTCCGCCTGGGAACGCTGGGGGGAGTCACCAATATCACAAGAACATGTTGTTTAACCATCCAAGTGATTTCTAGACAGTTTTATTAAGTTAAAAAAGTTGCCAAGTTCTCTTTTAAATTAATAATATAGACCTTAAATTATAGAAGTGACATTTTTGACTAGTTTATTATTTAGGATTATTTCAAGACATGGTGGTGGCTAAAGACCATTTTTAAAGATTTAAGAGAGAAAAAAATTTGAGAGAAAATCTGGATAACAAAGGTTAAGTGAATCCAGCATTTAAAGTAAAGATACATTTAGAAAATGTTACTTGTCGTAAGGGTTTCAATTTGAAAGTTCTATATTGTAGGGAATTTAATATTACATTGTGTCTAAGTTAGAGTCTTAAGAGGCTGCTGAAAAGATCATTTGTGTGTATTGTGAGAGAGACTGTTTGAGTGGAGGCAGGGATGATGCTATGTCTGACTGTTATCTGATAACTCTTTAACAAAACAAAGAAATTATTTTAGAACCTGTCGTGGATCTTTTAATAAATAAGATAAACAATTTTTTAGAACTAACCATTGTGTACCTGTGTTAAAGTTTTACTTGACTTCTCCTTTGGGTATAATGACTAACTTTTACCTGACTTCCCATTCTAGATCTAACAATATAACAAAATATATTTTACTTCCTTTTTTAGATCTAACCTTCTGACAAACTGCTTCTGGAAACTGCTTTATCAATTTAAATAACTGCTTTAAAGAAACTGCTTTATCAATTTTACCAATCATATTGATGGAAGGTGACATGTTAGTCATGCTGATTCTATTTTTGATATGTCTGTCTTTTTCCTATAAAACCTGATGTATTCTTCTGTTTGGCTGAGATATGGAGTACTTCTCTGAGATCTCCCGGCCGTTCTTAAAAGCATTTAAAGGATATTTGCTGGAGTCTTTCTGTTATTACTGCTGCAGCAAGATAAATAGAGGAACAAGTTACAGGTTAGACACTGAAGACCTTCTTCCCAAGTGATAGTGTCAATAGGGAGCGAGACGTCGTTCGACTCTTTGTGAGACTCTTATAGGCGGGGTTGGATTTGCGGCTTATGCGACAACTCGTGCATTCAGAGGTAACTCAACTGAGTATAATATTTTTCAGGTGTCAGGGACACCTAAGTCAGGTGCGTAAAGGGGAAATTTACCTCAAACCAAAACAATCCAGATGACTTTTTTATAAAATCAAATGAATAATGACCAGACTTTATTTGAAAGTAGGTTTTTTAACCAAAGGAAAATGTGAAGTAAATATTTTTAGAGCCAATGGACTTTATGCACAGCTACACTACTTCCTGAACTTTAGCCACCTCTTTTGTTTCCTGTCTGCCATTATTGGACAAACTGATTAATCCAGGTGTGTCTGATTATTGTTGTTGGTCAGGCACACCTGGATTAATCAGTTTGTCCAATAATGGCAGACAGGAAACAAAGGAGCTGGCTAAAGTTCAGGAAGTAGTGTAGCTGTGCATAAAGCCCATTGCTAAAAAAAAACCTTGACTATGAGCATATGCGTGTCTAGTATGTGTGTGATGGTGACTGCACTCTATGTTTCGAATGTGTTGATTTGGGGTTCTATTGTGTGTATATTGTGTCATTAACCTTTGGAATGAGTGTTTTATCATTACAGATGGGTTAAGTGAAACGACAAACTTTAAAGAAGCTGATAATTCTGAGATAAAAAAAAGGATCAAAACATGAGACAAGCTTTAAAGGTACAATATGAAAGAATTTTGTAATAAAATATCCAAAAATCACTTGCACAGTGTAATATATTTCCTGCAGTTGTGTACTTACAATATCCTAAAAGTTCCCAAAGATTTTTAATTTCAGAGAAATTCCAATTTTAAATAATCCAATTTAAATTTTCCGTCCCAGAATCCCTGTTCACTTGTCGTCTGTCAATGACGTAATATCCGCGTTATCCCTGGTTTCCGCTTTTAGTACTGACGTAGTAACCATGACGACAGACGTGGACAACTGCATAGTGCGTAACGTCTAGCTGCACGCTGTTGTTGTTTGGTTCAAACATTATGGATCATGGCAAGCAGACTTTGGGGAAAAAAGGAGAACTAAAATGAGGATCAATATCAGCGTGGCGTTTTCGAGACGCCGAGAGCTCCACGTCCGTGACAAACTTCGACTTGACAGAGCTCTTGTATGTACTTTAATAGACAGGTGAGAACATGTACATAAAACGAATCAATGTTATTTAGTTCAACATGATGAAATGTTAGAATATGATCTGTATGTTATTCTAATGTTGATCTGCTAGTCTCATATAGCCAACAAACTAACACATAGAATAACATTATCACACTAGTAGTAATTCAGCACTTGTTCAGTAGAATTAAATGTCCTTATTCCTTTATATCCCTAAAGCTCGCGGGACTCGCGTGTGACGCTGATATCTGTCTCTTATTAGCAATCGTGCCCTTCTTCATACCACAGTCATGATAAAAACATCAATGTGAATACTCATCCATAAACATTATTAGATCCATCAGCTTGACGACAAGTTCCATAATTCCGCAGGAAATTTTGCATCATCAACCCTTTGTTATTGTAAGAGGTCAGCGACCCCTAGTGGCGAAAAAAATTACATATTGTATCTTTAAATGTCTGCTACAGGTAATTATGACTACTTTTGTCATTTATGATGTTGATTTGAATTACTCTCTGATTTGAAACGTACTCTCTTAATACGTTTAAAAGTATTTATGTAAATTGGAATTGTGAAGTTGAAGATTGATGTCCATCATGGGTTAAAAACGTCCCAGGTTACGTATGTAACCCTAGTTCCCCGAAGGAACGGACGCTGCGTGAAATCGCAGTGGGGAACCGCCCCCCAGCGTAGCGCGTCTGAATCATGAATGAAATCAGTCAATGGAGATAGAGTACACGCGAGTGACGTCATCGACCAGGAAGCTATAAATATCCCCCAAATACACAAGCCGCCAGCTTAAAGTCACTGAAGCAAGCGATCCAGGGGATGCAGGAAGTATGGCAGGACACGCAGCGTCCGTTCCTTCGGGGAACTAGGGTTACATACGTAACCCGGGACGTTCCCCTTCAGGAACTCCGCTGCGTGAAATCGCAGTGGGGAACGCAATACCCACGTCCCCATACGACCAAAACCCCGTAGTGTGTGCATTAGGGAGCACAAACTGACGAGAGAACCTGAGCCCCGGGAGTGGAGCCAAAGTCAAGACTATAAAATCTGACGAAAGTATGCGGTGAGGACCAGCCTGCCGCATCACAGACGTCCTGAAGAGACACTCCTGAAAGGAGAGCTTTAGAAGCAGCCATACTCCGGGTGGAGTGAGCCCGTACAGCCAAAGGTGAAGGCTGACCTGCCGACTCATAAGCAAGTGAGATGGCCTCGACCACCCACTTGCTCATCCTTTGCTTAGATGCAGGGCACCCCTTGTTAGGTGGCCCAAAACAAACAAACAGCTGTTCAGATTTCCTCCACAGGGCAGCTCTGTGGACATAAGCATCTACGGCCCTAACAGGGCAGAGCAGATAAAGTTTCTCCTGGTCCGACGTCAGAAACGGAGGAGGACAAAAAGCCTGCAGTATGACAGGTCTAACTGGAGTAGTTGGAACATTAGGAACATAGCCTGGCCTCGGATAGAGAAAAGCCTTAGCCATACCAGGTGAAAATTCCAGGCACGAGGGAGCAACCGAAAGTGCTTGAATGTCTCCAATCCTTTTGAGAGACGAAATAGCAAGCAGGAAAATAGTTTTTAGAGTAAGGAACTTCTCAGAAACTTCTTCAAGGGGCTCGAAAGGAGCTAAGGAGAGGCCCTCCAAAACAATGGCCAAGTCCCATGATGGTACCCTCGTGCGTACTGCTGGCCTCAGCCTCAAGGTGCCACGAAGGAAGCGAGATACAAGTGGGTGTCTCCCGAGAGAACCTCCACTCGAAGGGGCGTGGTAAGCAGCTAGGGCCACCACGTACACCTTCAGTGTGGAGTGGGATAACCCTGTAGAGAGACGATCCTGCAGGAACTCCAGCACTGTACCAACCGGGCAGTTAACTGGGTCCTGCTGGCGCTCACTACACCAGGAGGTGAAAAGTTTCCACCTCGCGGCATAAAGCCTCCTTGTGGCGGGAGCTCTGGACTGGAGGATGGTCTCAACGACCTCAGTCGAGAGACCAAGATCTATGAGCTGGGCCCCCTCAGAGGCCAAGCCCACAGCTTCCACATTTCTGGGCGAGGGTGAAAGATGGCACCGCTCGCCTGAGATAATAGGTCCCTCCTGATCGGTATCTCCAGGGGAGAGCCGTCGATAAGGGACACCAGGTCCGAAAACCATACTCGGGCCGGCCAGAACGGGGCTATCAGGAGTAGCTTGACTCCGTCCCGGCGAACCCTCTCCAGAACTCCTGCTCCCAGAGGAGCTCCACCACCTCGGGGTGAAGTCTCCATTCCCCGGGCCTCGGCCCCTGCCTCGACAGGATGTCCGCCCCCTGATTTAGATACCCCGGGAGATAAATCGCTCTCAGAGACAGAAGTTTCCCCTGGGACCATAGAAGGATCTGACTGGCTAGTTTGCATAGCGGCCGCGACCGCAGACCCCCCTGATGGTTTATATAAGAGACCACCGATGTGTTGTCTGTCCGGACAAGGACATGGTGGCCCCTTAGGTCTGGGAGGAAGTGTTTCAGAGCCCGAAACACTGCCAACATTTCTAGACAGTTTATGTGCCATAGGAGATGATGGTCCTCCCATAAACCCTGAGCTGGGCGACCACTCATGATCGCCCCCCAACCCATGAGAGAAGCATCTGTCGTTAGCGTTACGCGACGACAAGGAGCTCCCAACACAGGACCTTGGGACAGAAACCAAGGATCGTTCCACACGATCAGGGCGCGAAGACAGCGTCGCGAACTCAAGATCGTGCGGAGCGGATTTCCCCTCGGGGAGAATCCCCTGGTTCTGAGCCACCACTGCAACGGTCTCATGTGCAGCAGGCCAAAAGGAATAACGTTGGACGCTGCCGCCATGAGACCTAACAGTCTCTGGAACTGTTTCACAGTGAATAGCTGGCCTAGCTTGATCTGTCTGACTGCGGCGAGAATCGAAGCAACCCGAGCAGGTGACAACCGTGCCTGCATCGTCGTCGAATCCCACACTACACCTTTTTCCACCTTAGAAACATTGCTAAGCTACGTAACATGCTCTCAGTTTCTGATGCAGAAAAGTTAGTTCATGCATTCATGACCTCGAGACTAGATTACTGTAATGCTTTATTAGCTGGTTGTCCTGCATCCTCCGTAAACAAGCTACAGTTAGTCCAAAATGCAGCCGCTAGAGTTCTTACTAGGTCAAGAAAATATGATCATATAACACCAATTTTATCATCTCTACACTGGTTACCTATTAAGTTCCGTATCAACTACAAAGTATTGTTACTGACCTATAAAGCCCTAAATGGTTTAGCTCCTGTGTATTTAAGAGATCTTCTATCGCCATATAATCCATCGCGCTCTTTAAGATCGCTAAATTCGAGGCTTCTGGTCGTACCTAGGATATCTAAGTCCACTAAAGGAGGGAGGGCGTTTTCACATCTAGCTCCTAAACTCTGGAATAGCCTTCCTGATACTGTCCGAGGCTCAGACTCGCTCTCCCAGTTTAAAACTAGACTAAAGACGCATCTCTTTAGCCAAGCATTCACATGATGCATCTCATACCTTTTATACTACAGTTAAATCAGATCAAATGCATTCATATTATGAACAGCAGCTACGCTAATTATTTCCCATCTGCCTTTTTTTTTTGTTATCTCGGGACACCTGTCCCGAGATAACTCAAATAGAGTTCGTCAGCTCCAGTTATGTATCCAGCCTCTCATGGAGACTTCAGATGCCCCAACGCCTGTGATGAGACGACTCGACGCCTGTGAAGAGACGACCCAACGCCGGCAATATGTTATGGCCTAAATTTTATGATTAACTAACTGTATTTTGTGTGTATATTTTTGAAATGCATTTTCTGTAAAGCTGCTTTGAAACAATATGTATTGTGAAAAGCGCTATACAAATAAACTTGAATTGAATTGAATTGAACTACACCGAGAAAAGTGGTTCTCTGTGCTGGAGAAAGCACACTCTTCTTGGTGTTCAGTCTCAACCCCAATCTCTTGATGTGAGCGAGAACGACATCTCGATGCCGAACCGCTTGATGTTCCGACTGAGCTAGGATTAACCAGTCGTCTATATAGTTCAGGATGCGGATGCCCTGAAGTCTCAATGGGGCTATCGCCGCATCCATACACTTGGTGAATGTTCGGGGTGACAGTGCTAGACCGAACGGAAGGACCTGATATTGGTATGCTTGGTCCCCAAACGCAAATCTCAGGAATTTCCGATGTTGAGGAAGAATCGATACATGGAAGTAGGCGTCCTTTAGGTCTATCGTGACAAACCAGTCCTCGGACCTGATTTGTGACACGATCTGTTTGAGAGTAAGCATTTTGAACTTGAGTCTCCCTACAGTGCGATTTAAAATGCGCAGATCTAAAATTGGACGCAACCCCCCGTCTTTCTTCGGAACAATGAAGTACCGGCTGTAATAGCCTGACTCCCTGCTGGGAGGAGGAACCCGCTCTATAGCTCTTTTTTGAAGGAGAGTCATAACCTCCTGTTCCATTACCAGAGCCTGCACGGGGCCCACCACTGTGGGAAGGACCCCTCTGAACCGAGGCGGACGAGACCTGAACTGTATGGCGTAACCTCTCTTGATCGTGTGCAGGACCCAACGAGACACATTTGGAAGGTTTTTCCACTCTACCAAAAATTCTACTAAGGGTACCAGCCTCTCGGGGCTGGCCTCTGGTTGAACCTCCTGAGTGACAGACACAGTGCCCTGTAACGGCGCACCGGCAGGGAACGACTGTTCTGAACACTCTGGAGCCCTCATTAGAGGCGGCGAGCGTCCCTCGGGAAAGCACTCGCCGGACCCTCCTACGCCCTGTTTTGGCAGGGTTAGTAGAATGGGCCCCTGAGGGCGCCTGGAGAGACAGGGCACCCTTAAGGGAGGTGGACTCAAGTGGCCCCTGACGGTATAGAGCCCTGGCGCTGAAAACGTCAGGACCTTTTTGACGCGGCCTTCTTAGCGACAATGACTGTCCTCAGATCAGCCCTGCCCCGAGAAGGCCGCGCCGGAGAGCGCCCCGTCTCGTCCCTCCAGTTTCTTTGCGGGGGGGGCACGAGACGCGACACTCTTCTTTTGCTGCTCTCTTTTTGCTGTACTCGGCTGCTGGGACTGCCCTCGCTCAGCAGCCCCAGTGATGCGAACTTTGAGGGGAATAAATTTGTGAAACGCCGCCGTCTGCTTTTTTTCCTCCTGGAACCTCTCGGTGACAGATTGAAGAGTGTCACCGAAGAGGCCCTCAGGCGAAACGGGAGCATTTAAAAGGAGAGTCTTATCCTTCTCTTTCATAGATGTCTGACTCAACCATAAGTGTCTCTCCGTGGCCACCATGGCTGCCATAGACCGGCCGATGCATTTAGCGGTCTCCTTGGTGGCCCGGAGAGTGAGATCAGCAGTCTGCCTGAGCTCATTAATCATAGTCTCAGAAATTTCACCCCCCTCTCAAACATCTTTTAACAGGTCGGCCTGATAAGCCTGCATAATGGCCATAGTGTGAAGACATGCAGCCGCCTGCCCCGCAGCCGAGTAAGCCTTCCCCACAAGCGCTGAAGTGTTTTTTAGCGGTCTAGAGGGAAGGGCCGGTGCTTTAAGTGAAGACGACGAAGCAGGAGAGAGATAGCTCGCGAGCGTCTCCTCCGCCTTCGGCATCGTCACATAACCAGAAGATTTAGCTCCAAAAATATTACCATATGCATTGGATTGATTTGTGTAAATTCTACTGGAAACCGGTCTAGCCCAGTTCTTTGACACCTCAGTGTGAAGATCAGGGAAGAACGGTAAACACCGGCGAGAAGGCTGAGGTTGTGCAGACAGAAATCTATCATCCAATTTGCTTTTTATTCTAGACTCCTGCCTGTCAGTTGACCACTCGATGCTGAGCTTTTCAACAGAACGAGTTAAAACATCCATCAGCCCTTCTTCAAGCATTATGCTGGAGTGACGAGTCTCCAGTATCTTCTGATGTGAAACTTTCGACATCCAGCTCCTCGGAACTGGATAATCTAAGTTCCTTTACCACATGTGCCTCCACCCGGGCAGAAGTAACGGCCGCAGCGCGTGCTTCCAGAGCCGGGCGAGAGGCACTGGATCCCGCCGGAGATAGCTGAGATAGGGCGGGGCCCGTCTCAACGTCGCCGGTGAGATCCATCTGCGAACCCCAGGACAAGCGCCGCCGCTCTGCCTCAACAGAAGCGGGACCCGAGCCCTGGGGAGCTCGCAGCAAACCACTCTCCTCGAAGAGTGATCGCCGCGAGCGCAGGGTTCTTAGTGGGAAACGCTCGCAATGCTCGCAATCAGCCCCCTCGAGAGCTGACTGGGCATGCTGCACTCCCAAACAAGCAACACACAGTTCATGTGAATCCCCACCTGTGATGTATCGAGTACAGGGGGGAACACACTTTCTGTACTGCTGCTCGCTCGTCACACTCATATTGGTTTTTTTTATAAATATATAGATATAGATATAGTGAAAACTCCTGTCTAGCAACAGACAAACACACAATCGAAAGATTTCAGACACACACACAGAGCGCTTTGCTGAAGTGAGAAAGCTGGCGGCTTGTGTATTCGGGGGATATTTATAGCTTCCTGGTCGATGACGTCACTCGCGTGTACTCTATCTCCATTGACTGATTTCATTCATGATTCAGACGCGCTACGCTGGGGGGCGGTTCCCCACTGCGATTTCACGCAGCGGAGTTCCTGAAGGGGAACCCTTGTCTGAATTACACTGAAGGTCTAAATGTAAATAGTCAACTAATGTAAAATAATAGACTTAATGGAAGAGAGAAAAAGTGACACATTGGCTAAGTCACAAATTATCCAGAGAGCCCCTCACATTTTATGAAAGGAGGAGGATGGGAACATCACTGTTGTTTGACTGTCCTTGACTAAGTCTGTACTCCACGACCTGACCGGATGGACACAAGATTCGAAAACTGTGAGAATGTGTTGTTTAAAGTTGGCTCTGGCTTCAGAGACAAAACAACAGGCCTGAATTGGGCAAGATAGGCAGTGACCACTGAATTTGAAGTGTTAGTCTTAGGGCCGTTGCACTCACATTATTTTTGAGTTTGTGGCTTTAACTTAAGCCTGGAAATTAATGACAGGAAAATGTGTGACGATTAAAAACTATCGTTATTTGTTTGGGGTAGCACATGATTTTGGGGGCGCTGTGGACATTGGAAAATTTTGAAGTCAGATGGTTGACCTTTTTTTCATGCTGAGTTAGTATCAAATTTGCTGGATGCTATTTTGTTGACTGATCAAATTTCTATTTGTAAATGCGCAGCGCATACTAGCAAAAAATATTAATTTTTATAGGAAATGCAGGGCAGACGCAGCTGAAAAGCTGCCACATAAACAATGGAGATTGTGTGTACCATCCATGTTATCTGAAAGTAACCCTGATTTTTCTTAGTCTTTTGATTAAGACACAGAGAAGTCTGTCTGGAGGAAATCTGGCTGCAGTATTAAAGACGTGTTTGGTTGATGGCAAACCTTGTTTACCGAAACATTTCTTCAACCACTATGGTAAATTGATGCACGGGTTGGACGATGCATCAAAGGGGGGATGATAACTTTTGTTTGGAAAAAAAAATTTGCTTTGTGCTTTGGATATTATTTGGAAGACTCCATTTATGGTAATGGGAGGGTCTAAACAACGAGTGCCATCAGCATCAACCGAGTTGTGTGAACATGTTGAAAAGAAATGTCTTCTATCCTATCTAACATTTATGTTTAGGTGAAAGCAGCTCAAGGAAAAGCAGCTGATACACCACTGCAAGACATTAAACTGCTCCCGGTTGAAATTTATGAAGTTATTAGGGGATTATGAACAATTTTGTTTGAATTATAACAATTTTGGTGTAGTGACAAGGCTGATGAGTTACAAAGTTTAGGTTTGTTCATTTGTTTTATTTTATGTTCTATTATTTTCTTTTTTATGTGGGCTTTCTTGTATTCTGTGTTGGCAATAGTCAAGTCAAGTCATCATTTATATAGCGCTTTTAACAATGTAGATTGTTTCAAAGCTGCTTTACAGAGATAAACGTATAATTTAAGGTAACATTGTTTTGGCTTTTTATAGCGGTTCTTCAATAATGTTATTTTCCAGCTAAAGTTAGTTTTGATTGATTCACTTCCGTCGAAAGGATAATTTGTTATTAAATTAGGGTCCGCTAAGACGACACCGTTCTCTCTACACAGACTTTAAACGCGAACCTGTGATAAACACTGATGGCGCTCACAAGCGCATCAAGAATTAATTCTATAGTTATATGCGTTTGAATATATGTGCGCATGTTTGTAATTCTCTACAAACCAAGCCTTAAACTACTTGTCCTGCCTATAAATTTGATACAGAATTTTATTTGATCACTACGGGGAGATACGCAAAATTTCCAGAGTGCTTTATCTGTAGAATGATAAAGGGATCCTCCATAGGGAGAGACTAGTTGGCACTTCAGCACTGCGTTGTCATCGGGTCCAGGCGAAGGTCCTTCGTCAGATCTGGATACGGCTTGGATCCGGCAGGCTGCGGGAAAACCTCGGGATAAACAAAGACACTAAAATTAGCGTAGTGCCATTTTTCTTATGATGTAGCGAGTACATCAGGATTTAAGGGAAGTGTTCCCAGTTCCGGCTGACCTAATCTATGTTGCCTAACATTGAGTTATAGAAGTCTATAATGCATTATGTGAATGCTAGGTCAAAGAGATGTCTCTTTAATCTAGCTTTGAACTGTCTGCTTCCCGGACAATGTTAGGAAGACTGTTCCAAAGTTTTGGTGCTAAATAGGAAAAGGATCTACCGCCAGCAGTCGATTTTGATATTCTAGGTATTATTAACTGGCCGGAATTTTGAGATCGCAATAGACGTGAAGGACAATAATGCATTAAGAGCTCGCTCAAGTACTGCGGAGCTAAACCATTCAGTGCTTTGTAAGTGATCAGCAATATTTTTAAATTTATACGATGTTTAATAGGCAGCCAATGCAGTGTTGACAGAACGGGGCTAATATGGTCATACTTCCTGGTTCTGGTAAGAACTAGAGCTGCTGCGTTTTGAACTAGCTGTAGTTTGTTTGTTAAGCGTGCAGGGCAACCACCCAGTAGAGCATTAAAATAATCTAGCCTTGAGGTCATAAACGCATGAACTAATTGTTCCGCATTTGTCAATGAGAGCATATGACGTCATTTAGATATATTTTTAAAATGGAAAAATGCGGTTTTACAGATACTAGACACGTGACTTTCAAATGAAAGATTGGTATCAAAGAGCACACCCATGTTCCTAACCGACGACGAAGACTTAACAGAGCAGCCATGTGTTAGACAGTATTCTAGGTTATTACGTATGGAAGTTTTTTGTCCAATAATTAATCTCTGTTTTTTCTGAATTTAGTAGTAGGAAATTACTGGTCATCCAATTTTTTCAGCTATGCATTCCGTTAATTTTGTGAATTGGTAGGTTTCTGTCATGATTCTGCCCTCGTGTCCTTGATTTTCTCTAGTCTTGAGGCAGGATCATGACAGAGCCATGTTTTGTGTGCAAGCACATGGCCTTTTGTTTGGGCCATGTGCTTGCGTTGTCTTAACCCCGCCCCCTTCTCTTAGTCATTATTGTTTCATCTGTGTCACCTGTTGTCATTGTCTAGTCAGTTTCACCTGTCCTCGTCATTAGTGTTTCATATATTATCCCCATGTTTTTGCTGTCCTCTGCCGGTTCATTGTTTGATGTGTCACATTTTGTGAGTGTCTACCTGTTAGTACCTTGTCTGAGAAAAACATCTTGATCTTGTGTTTGCTGTTTGTTCATAGTCTAGTTTTTGTCACGTGTTATCTAGTTAGTTACCCCTCGTTTGTATTGCCTCTGTTTTGCCCCCTCGTGGGTTTTGTTTTCCCTGTTTTTATCTTTAATTAAACATTGTGTGTTGCATACTGTCTGCGCTTGGGTTCATCTGCTATCCACGTAACAGAATGAACCGGCCAAGAAAGAACCCAGCAGACAGTATGTCCTCCCAGCGACAATCAGAGTTCCGTGAGCAATGCTGGTTGTCAGCTCCCACCGACAAAAAGAGGGTCAATCGTCCAGTTCCGCCCCAGGGTGAGTGGATGCTGAAGAATTATGCCCGCCTCTGGGATCATTTTTCCCGGGAGGATCCGCAGGCTTCTTCCTCGGGCTCTCCACCCTCTGCTTGTCTGCCGGTGATCCCGGAGGGTCGTATGATTGGCGTTGTGACGCTTGGAAACCACACTCATCCCATTTCGACTCCGGAGGCGTCTTCTGCACCTGCTGACCTCCGTGGTAAACGTGGGAGACGTGTTTCGTGGGATTCCCCTTCGGAATCTTCTTCTGAGCTTACCCAACCAGAGATGGTCTTCCCAGTTCCTGTTTTGTCTTCCGCTGAGCCCGGCCAGCCGATCACGAGTCCTGCTGTGACCATTGCCCCGCGGCCAAGGAGAAAGAGGAGGAGGAAGAAGGGAGCTTCCTGTTCCCCGTCTTCTGTGTCTGCGATGGTTTCTCAACCCGCCGCTGCTACTAAAAGCACTGTTCCTGACTTTGCAGCCACGTGCGCTGTTCCTGAGGCTGCAACAGTAAGCGCTGTTCCAGAGTCTGCAGCCGCGACCGCTGTTCCTGAGGCTACAACTATAAGCGTTGTTCCAGAGCCTGCGGCTGAGAGCGCTGTTCCGGAAGCTGCAACGCTAAGTGCTGTTCCTGAGTCTGCAGCTGTGACCGCTGTTCCTGAGGTGGCAACTGTGAGCGCTGCACACGATCCTGTCCCTGAGAGCGCTGCCCCCAGTCCTGCCCCTTCGCCTGTCATGTCACCTGTCAGGAGTCCTGTTTCCTCATCCTCTGTGTCCTCTATGTCTGAGTCTGTTTCTGCGTCCACCAATGCAGTATCCCAGTCTGTTTCCCCGGTCGCCCCTGTCTCCACTAGTCCCCGGACTGTTTCCCCGGTCGCCCCTGTCTCCACTAGTCCCCGGACTGTTTCCCCGTTCATCCCTGTAGCCACTAGTCCCCGGCCTGTTTCCCCTGTCGCCACTAAACCCCGTACTGTTTCGCCCAAGTTCCCCCCTCGTGTGTCCCCCTCAAAGCCTGCCCGGATTCCTCGTTCCCCGCCTTCATCCCGTGGTCCTAAGACCCCCAGCACACCCGTCCACCCTGGACCACCCCCCATGAACTCTGTTATTCCTCCACCTCCTCTGCCATGTTTGTTGTTTTTATTGTTGCATCCCAACCCTGTTATTGTTTTTTCATGTTTGCCGTTGTTGTTATTTGTCATGTTTTGTTGGTTCGTGTCTATGTCACAGTCTGTCATGTCCTGTGTTTGATGTCCCCTTGAGGAGCGTCTGGAAGCCGCTCCTTAAGGTGGGGGTTCTGTCATGATTCTGCCCTCGTGTCCTTCATTTTCTCTAGTCTTGAGGCAGGATCATGACAGAGCCATGTTTTGTGTGCAAGCACATGGCCTTTTGTTTGGGCCATGTGCTTGCGTTGTCTTGTCACTTAACCCCGCCCCCTTCTCTTAGTCATTATTGTTTCATCTGTGTCACCTGTTGTCATTGTCTAGTCAGTTTCACCTGTCCTCGTCATTAGTGTTTCATATATTATCCCCATGTTTTTGCTGTCCTCTGCCGGTTCATTGTTTGATGTGTCACATTTTGTGAGTGTCTACCTGTTAGTACCTTGTCTGAGAAAAACATCTTGATCTTGTGTTTGCTGTTTGTTCATAGTCTAGTTTTTGTCACGTGTTATCTAGTTAGTTACCCCTCGTTTGTATTGCCTCTGTTTTGCCCCCTCGTGGGTTTTGTTTTCCCTGTTTTTGTCTTTAATTAAACATTGTGTGTTGCATACTGTCTGCGCTTGGGTTCATCTGCTATCCACGTAACAGGTTTCGTTAGGTTTTGAAGAAATATACAGCTGAGTATCGTCGGCATAACAGTGAAAGCTAATTCCATGTTTCCTAATGATATCTCCTAATGGTAGCATATACAGAGTGAACAGCAGCGGTCCTAGTACTGAGCCTTGTGGTACGCCATACTGAACTTGTGATCGACAAGACATCTCTTCATTTAGGAGAGGAAATGGCGCAATCTGACACATCATAGTTGTGAAGATACTGATTTTTCTAATATCTTTGACAGAAAAGGCAGATTAGAGATCGGCCTGTAATTGACTAATTTTGTAGGATCAAGTTGCGTTTTTTTAACAAGCGGTTTAATCATAGCTAGCTTAAAGGTTTTTGGTACGTATCCTAGAGACAAAGATGAATTAATGATATTAAGAAGAGGATCTATGACATCTGGAAGCATCTCTTTCAGTAGCTTAGTCGGTATAGGGTCTAACATACAAGTTGTTGATTTAGATGATTTGACGAGTTTGCAAAATTCTTCCTCTCCTATAGTAATGAATGAATCAAATTTTCCCTCAGGGAGACTACAATGCACTTCCTGATGCGATTGTTTGCAATAGCAAACAGCACTGAGAATGCTTAATAATTAAAGAAACAAATCAGAGATGCTGTTATGCAGAATAGATTAGTGTTAGACATGCTGACTGCTGAGAAAGGAGGGGAAAGTAAAATATTGGGTACACCTTGTTGTTTTTACATTCCAGACGTGACAGCATAACCAATATCATTGGAATGGCACATGAGAACGGCTGTAAAATAACTACCCATTAGTGATAACTTATGGTTTGAATGGTTGACCAACCTCTGGGGAGTGTGGGGCTATTTATGTCAAACAGTACTGCCAGTGATAGTGATAAGAGTTTTGGTGTTGCTCAAATTATTTAAATTGATTATGAAGATCAATTCAATGATGAAACACAGAAGACTAGCGGAAGTTACAGCAAAATGTATTAATTGAGTTATGTTTTTCCATTTTGAACATCTATACTATTTCTTGTTTCTGGTGACTGAGGGTCTGACCTAGTGTCAGGAGTGCAATAACAGTGTTTATTCATTCAGCCCGGTTTCAGAAAAAAAATCTTTACTTGCTTGCTTATACTAGGGACTATTCCCACAGAAACAGCCTAAACTTTCTTCTTTTCAAATCTTCTTTCACAAATTTAAGAGAGTGATCATTTTTATGAAAATCAGGAATGAAGAGTATAAATGATTAAGTGACTTACATTTGCTGTATTATTATATTAGTTATAAATTAATGATAAAAAGAAGAAATGTTATCTTTAAGATGTTTGTGACCATCATATGACAGTAAAAGAGCACACACAAACCTTATTCTGACATGGAATTGTATTAGAATGGTAAAGAGTGTTGGTACGTTGGTTGTCTCTTATTTAGTGATAGAATTTTGTTTGCCACCACATGTTGTATACAGTTTTGCGTTTATATATTTTTAAATCCATATCATTTGTGCTGTCATTGATGGAAAAATCTGTTTTTTTATAGTAGTACTAGTAGTTTTTTAGTAGTAACAGTATAGTACATGGGTGGTGCTAGGGAGGGGCTAGCAGGTGCTTCAGCACCCCCAAGAAAGACCCAAGCACCCCCGATAGCACCCTCAAAAATAATTTCTGGAAGCAATTATATTCAGGCTGTATTCTATGGAAGCCCTAAACCGCATGGTGAAGAAAAAAAAAATGTATCTTGTTATTTCGAGATATTAAGTCGTTCCCTTTCGAGGGAACTCGCGCTGCGTCGAAATGACGCCATGGGAACGCGTCCAGCGTGCACGCGTCTGAAGCATCACTGTCAACTTAGTCCAATGGAATGAATGAACGAACGCCACGGGCGGGTGACGTCATGACCAGGAATTGATAAAAGCACATCCGGTGAAAACTGTATCTCATATATATATATATTATGGCGAAACAATTGTACAAGCTGTGTGCTTCTCCCTGCCCGCGTTATTTAACGGGTGGGGACACACACGAGCTTTGTGTGATGTGTTTGGGAGTGGAGCATGCGATGTCAGCCTTCGAGGGGGCTGATTGTGTACACTGCGAGCAGTTACCGCTTCGCATGCTCCGCTCCCGCCTGTCACTCTTTGATGAGAGTGGCCAGGCTCGCGATCCTCAGGGTGCTGGACCCGCTGCTGCCGAGGCAGCACGGAGAAGGCATACTTGGGGATCGCAAATGGATCTCTCAGCGGGGTTGGAGACGGGTCCGAGGACCTTATCTCCTCCTTTAGCTGAGGGATCCAGCGCTCTTTCTCCGGTGTCGGAAGCCCGCCCTGCGGCTTCTTCCGCCCGGAGAGAGAGCTCAATGCTTCATTGCTCTAGCTCCGAGGAGTTAGATGTGATAAGCGTTCATGGTGACACAATCACGGGGGAAGAGGATTCGCCATCTCTTTCCCCTGCATATGATGAGCTGGTGGAGGTGATTACTAGGGCTGTTGATAAATTAAAAATTGATTGGCCAGCCGAGAGAGTTGGCGCTCGTCCTAAAAGCAAATTAGACAAGCGTTTTCTCTCTTCTAGTGTTTCACCTCCATCGCGGGGTCTTCCCTTTTTCCCCGATCTGCACAGTGAGCTGTCTAGATCGTGGAATAAGCCATACTCGTCCCGTCTTTTCAGTCCCCAAGTCCATATATATTCAGATATTAGGGGACTGAAAGAGTATGGATATGGGGCGATGCCGCCGGCCGAACAGACGCTCGCGAGCTATCTGTCTCCCGGTTCAGCGTCGTCCCTGAAGGACCCGCCCCTTCCCACTAAACCCCTGAAGACAACATCTAATTTAGTGGGAAAAGCATATACGGCAGCAGGTCAGGCTGGAGCATGTCTGCATACTATGGCAGTGCTCCAGGCATATCAGGCTGATCTGCTGGGGGATTTAGACAAGAGTGAGGGAGTTAGTTCAGATGATGTTCGCGAACTTCGTCGGGCAACAGATTTGTCTCTCAGGGCGACCAAGGAGACCGCCAGAGCAATTGGGCGGTCTATGGCAGCACTTGTAGCTACTGAGAGGCATCTTTGGTTAAATTTAGCGGAGATTAAAGATAAAGATAGATCTTTTCTTCTTGACGCTCCTCTTACACCTGATGGTCTCTTCGGCGACTCTGTTAATTCGGTCGTCGAGAGATTCCAGACGGTTAAAAAACAGTCTGAAGCTTTTAAAAAATTTCTCCCTCGCCGTGTTCAACCCCCTGAGACTGCTGGGCGTGAGCAGCCTCAGTCGTCAAGCTCATCATATCGTGGCCAACAAAAAGAGAGTGTTGCGTCTCGTGCACCTCCACAAAAATACTGGAGGCAGACCCAACACTCTCAGTCGAAGTCTTCTAAGCAGAAGCCGGATCTGATGACCGTTAGTTAGACCGTTCAAGCGAAGAAGGCTTCGGCTCAGAAAAGGTCCTGACGCCACCGGTGTCAGACCTGTGAGAGTAGCCCCAACCGAAATGAAACGGTGTACACCTCAGCATACGGTGCCCGTTCCACGTCGGTGCTCTCACGGGACCGTTCTGCCAACCCCGCCACCCTTGGTGCCTCGGGGCGCAGCGGTCTCCAGCGAGTCTCTGGCGCAGTGTCAACTCGACATTGCGTCGGACTCGCGCCCTCTGAGGGGGGTTCAAAAACAGTCAGATCGGGTGTTTCCTGCCAGTATGCTTCAGGTCCCCGAGCTGGCTGTCTCGATTATACCAGAGGCCAGCCTCGAGAGGCTGGTACCCTTAGTAGATTTTCTGACAGAGTGGAAGAATCTGCCAAATATATCTCATTGAGTCCTGCAGATAGTAGAAAGGGGTTACAAAATCCAGTTTGGGTCTCGTCCACCACGCTACAACGGGGTGTTACTCACGATAGTTCATCCCGAGCAGGCTCTGGTAATGGAGCAAGAGGTTAAAGCTCTATTAGCGAAGGGGGCTATAGAGCAGGTGTACTCGCCCGACAGAGAATCGGGTTTTTACAGCCGTTATTTCATTGTTCCAAAAAAGGATGGAGGACTGCGTCCTATTCTAGATCTTCGACTGTTGAATCGTACAGTACAGAAACTCAAGTTCAAGATGCTGACACTCAAGCAGATCGTGACCCAAATCAGATCCGAGGACTGGTTTGTCACGATAGACCTGAAAGACGCATACTTCCATGTCTCCATCCTCCCTCAGCACAGGAGGTTCCTGAGGTTTTCTTTCGGGGGCAAAGAATACCAGTATCGGGTACTTCCATTCGGTCTAGCTTTATCACCCTGCACGTTCACGAAGTGCGTAGATGCAGCTCTGGCCCCGCTCAGGCTGCAGGGCATACGCATTCTGAATTATATAGACGACTGGCTGATTCTAGCGGAGTCAGAACAGTTGGCGGTTCGGCATCGAGATGTCGTCCTCGCTCATATAAAAAAATTGGGGTTGAGGCTCAATACCAAGAAGAGTGTGCTTTCTCCATTACAGAGAACCACTTTTCTGGGTGTGGTCTGGGATTCAGTCACAATGCGGGCCGTTCTATCGCCCGCTCGTGTAATTGCTATCCTCTCAGCCACGAAAGAGCTAAAGCTAGGCCAGTCACGCACTGTAAAACAGTTCGAGAGACTATTAGGCCTCATGGCAGCGGCGTCCAATGTGATACCCTTTGGCCTGCTGTACATGAGACCTTTGCAGTGGTGGCTCAGGACCAGAGGGTTCTCCCCGAGGGGAAACCCGCTCCGTATGATCAAGATCACGCGGCGGTGCCTCCGCGCCTTGGTAATATGGAAGAAACATTGGTTCCTTTCCCAGGGTCCGGTGTTGGGAGCTCTTTGCCATCGAGTTGCTATCTCGACAGATGCTTCCCTCACCGGCTGGGGAGCGGTAATGGAAGGCCGTTCAGCTCAGGGTCTGTGGAGGAGTCATCATCTTTCTTGGCACATCAACTGCCTGGAGATGATGGCTGTCTTCAACGCGTTGAGATATTTCCTCCCAGACCTGAGGGGCCATCATGTGCTCGTCCGGACAGACAACACATCGGTGGTCTCTTATATAAATCGTCAGGGGGGTCTGCGATCGCGTCCACTTTGCAAACTGGCGCACCAGATCCTCCTGTGGTCCTTCAGGAAGATACTCTCTCTGAGGGCAGTGTATATTCCAGGGGTCCAGAATATAGGAGCAGACACCCTGTCGAGGCAGGGGCTGAGGCCAGGGGAATGGAGACTCCACCCCGAGGCGGTGGAGCAGATATGGGAATTTTACGGCCAAGCAGAGGTGGATTTGTTCGCGTCTCATCACACGACGCACTGTCCACTCTGGTTTTCCCTCAATCATCCAGCCCCCCTGGGGTTGGACGCTATGGTACAGACCTGGCCGAGGCTTCGCCTGTACGCATTTCCCCCTGTTGTTCTGCTTCCAGGAGTTCTGGAGAGAGTTCGCCAGGACGGAATTAGCCTACTGCTTGTAGCACCACGCTGGCCGAGTCGAATTTGGTTTGCGGACCTAATTCATCTCCTCAACGGCCCTCCCTTGGAGATCCCGATCAGGAGAGACCTACTGTCTCAGGCTGGGGGCACAATATTTCACCCCCGCCCGGAGATGTGGAAACTATGGGTTTGGCCTCTGAGGGGGACCAACTCATAGGGAGTGGTCTCTCAACCGAGGTTGTTGAGACCATTCTAAGCTCCAGAGCTCCAGCTACGAGGAAACTTTATGCATTAAAGTGGAGAATTTTTTCTTCCTGGTGCCACCAGCATCAGCGGGACCCAGTTAACTGTTCTGTGAACACAGTGCTAGAGTTCTTGCAAGATCGTTTTTCATCAGGTCTATGTCCTTCCACTCTCAAGGTCTACGTGGCAGCCATTGCGGCTTTCCACGCCCCTGTGGGTAGTACATCGTTGGGTCGAGACCCCCTGATTATACGTTTCCTTCGTGGCACTTTGAGGCTAAGGCCTGCAACTCGCACTAGGGTGCCGGCTTGGGACCTCTCTATAGTGCTAGAAGGCCTGTCTGGGGCTCCCTTCGAGCCCCTAGATTCGGTTTCAGAAAAATTTCTTACTTT
Organism: Phoxinus phoxinus; assembly: GCF_949152265.1. Lineage (NCBI taxonomy): Eukaryota > Metazoa > Chordata > Actinopteri > Cypriniformes > Leuciscidae > Phoxinus > Phoxinus phoxinus. Next base: position 6,594,281 of record NC_136900.1, on the reverse strand, counting down.
TAAGACCATCTTTCTGCTAGCTATTTCGTCCCTCAAAAGAGTCGGAGACCTTCAGGCCCTTTCGGTTTCTCCCACGTGCCTTGAGTTTGCACCCGGGATGGTCAAGGCGTTCTTATACCCCAAACATGGATATGTTCCTAAAGTGCCTACCAATATTCCGAGGCCTATTGTGCTGCAGGCTTTCTGTCCTCCTCCGTTTAATTCTCCGGACCAGGAAAAGCTGAACCTTTTGTGTCCAGTGCGAGCACTGGACACATATGTTCATCGGACTTCTCCTTGGAGAAAATCCGATCAGTTGTTTGTTTGCTTTGGATCACCCAAAAAAGGTCTTCCTGCCTCTAAGCAGACAGTTAGCAAGTGGATAACCGAGGCTATTTCTCTTGCTTATGAGTCCTCTGACCAACCGTGCCCTTTGGTGGTCAGAGCTCATTCTACTAGGAGTATGGCGGCCTCTAAAGCCCTTTTATCTGGGGTTTCTCTCCAAGACGTTTGTGATGCGGCAGGTTGGTCCTCACCGCTCACATTCGTGAGGTTTTATAGCCTGGACCTGGATGCTGCCCCAGGGTCTCAGGTGCTTACTGCTTAGTGTTAGTTGACAACAGTCTGACACTCAGGCATTTGTAAGTCTGGCGGTGTGGGTATTCTCGTTCCCATGGCGTCATTTCGACGCAGCGCGAGTTCCCTCGAAAGGGAACGTCTCAGGTTACTAATGTAACCATTGTTCCCTGAGAAGGGAACGAGACGATGCGTCGCCCTGCCATACTTCCTGCATCCCTGTGATCGGCTTGCTTCGACATGTAACAACAATCAGTCTCAAATGAGTCTCGGGGAATATTAGTTCAAATGGACTGGATATTCATGAGTCTATGAATATGATTTGTTTGTTATCTTAAGATATTAACCTTCCCAATAAAGGGAATATTTAATCATGTACACGTAACCTTTATCAATTTAGTTTCAGTTATCTGGCATTTTTGTTTGTCCTGCAAACTAAAACTCAGATTTCCTTATCCTACATCAATAAACGTACTTCCTAGGAAAATTAAATATCTGATCAGGACAATTAATAGTTCCTATGTTTGTACAGTTTGTATTACTTAAATAATACACAATAAAGCTTAGGTAACGTTAGATCTTGCGCTTCATTGACTTTTGAGTTTGTGAGCAAATAACAGATTCAATCTTCAATGCAATTATTGGATTTTAATAAAACAGACTACAGAATACAAAACTACAATTTCACACGGAGTAAATATGCATATATATATATATACAGTAAACAAAACACATAAGGTACCAACGAAATAAATCAAATTAACGAATAATATGAGGGGAGAGAGAGAAAGACTGAGAGAATGAATCAGGGAGCGAGTGAGAGAGAGAGAGAGAGAGAGAGATAGAGTGACAATTTTCAATTCAGTTCCTTTCCAAAGAGACCCCAAGTAGGCTATGTATTAAAATATTCGCAGGAATATTCTAGACAACCTTTAAACAGCAGTTTCAATCGTGAGATAAAATACTTGCTTAAATCTGGCTCTCAGAGGTGTGTGTGCTGATTTCAAATTGTCCTGCAGTTTCCCGGAGTTCCTTAGTGACGCAGGTGTTGCGCAATTTCGGCCGCTCACACGAATGTAACACTTTACCGAAAGGTGACTGAACTCAGACGGAAATAAAGAAAAGCCTAAGATGAAAACGAAGTTTTCAGAAAATAAAACGAAGAAGCTCCTTGGCGGAGTTTTCTCGTGAAGATGAGTAGATTCTTCTCTTTGGCGGAGTGCCAAGAATAACGGCAGAGGCTTGGCCTTAAGGGCCAGCTGGGTTACACCTATTTCTCATGGCTGGGCCAATCGTTGTTCAGAAACGGAGGCGGGAAAGACGTTCTTTGTTTGAATCGTCCCACCCTCCTTACATAATTTATAGCGATGTCAAAATTGAGCATTTATTCTCAGAAAGATGGTATTTATGAAATAATGCGTCTTTTTGTGATTTGTCGTCGAGATTCGACGCCGTCGGGTTTTTACCATTCTACAGACACCACAAACTACAATTTTGCGAGTCTGGAACACAGAGATAATGGATTGTTTGTAATTATGGGCATATAGAGTTTGGTTCTCACCCTGCATACCTCAGAGCTACATGTACATACATTTAACCACAAAAGCGATACATTTCATATATTTAAAAGCTAGTTTTCAGTGAGAAAAGTCCGTGAATTAGCTCATGTGTGTGTGTGTCTTGGTATGTGTGTGTGTGTGTGTACGCGCAGACATTCCTGTTGCGCTGTGTTCCCTCCTCCCCTTGGGTGAGGAGAGCGTTCTGGGGGCTTTGAAGCTCGGTTATCAAGATCTGGGGGTCTGTCTTGTGTTGCGTGGTCATTCACGAGTCGTAAAGGTGTCAAGAGACACTCGGAATCCGGCCACGGCGGAGCCATGGCGGTAATTTAGGTTCTTGTGAGTCTTGATTTACATATCTGAGTTCAGAGGGTGGCAGCACGAAGGAATGTGGATTTTTGCAAAGAGAAATAGAATCATGATTCTGGCCCATTCGTTACAGACAATTCAAAGCTAATGCCGGTTTTCACCGGATGTGCTTTTATCAATTCCTGGTCATGACGTCACCCGCCCGTGGCGTTCGTTCATTCATTCCATTGGACTAAGTTGACAGTGATGCTTCAGACGCGTGCACGCTGGACGCGTTCCCATGGCGTCATTTCGACGCAGCGTCTCGTTCCCTTCTCAGGGAACAATGGTTACATTAGTAACCTGAGACGTTATTTCAACTTTATATCTCATTATTTCGACATAAATCGTTATTTTTGACATAATATCTGTTATTTTGACATAAGTCGTATTTTCGGCGTAATATCTCGTTAATATGACGTAATATCTCGTTATTTCGACACAATATCTCTAATTTCTAAATTTCTCGTTATTTCGACATTATAACTCGTTATTTCGACATTATAAGGGGACATTCTAATCTACATTAAGCCTTATTATGGTTTTCTATGGGAGGAAAATGCTTAACGTGTAATTAAACACGTTGCGTTCATATTCTGGGCTCATCTGATTTTTTTGTACAAAGTATAGCCTACTTTATTATGATATTAGTATCATAATGATTAATAAATGCACCCACAATTATCCGTGAACTTGATAAATGTAGCTTTCAAGAAAGCTCTGTGTCTGGCCAGCCCTGCAAACCCACGGCAAACTGCCTCCAGGTCTTCTGGGGTCTTCTGGGGAACCGAATGACTTGGCTGCGAATGGCCACTACCTCCTCAGCGACTCGGTGGACAATGCGGTGGACAGTGGAACGAGGGATGTCAAACACTCCGGAGATGAGTGAGTGTTTGACATCAAAGCACATTTGAATGTTTGACATTCAAAGCACTCTTTGAGACTGTATGATGTACCACACACCAGGCCGGAAGAGAAATACCAGGGTCTCTATTGTGAAACCCCATCCCCAACCCCAATGTACTTGCTTAGAGTCAACCACAGGTTATTTTGAAAATGAAACGAGCACAATTTATTGTCACAATATTAAGGAATTGTTACTTACTACAGCTGCCAAAATGACTTTGTAGGGAGCATTTGCGCTTAAGGTTCCTCACGAAACTGATTTCGGACAGACTTCTAAGGCAGTGTTACGGTTTAACAGTGTTACCCCTACCAGTTCTTTTCAGACGAAACCTGCACTCACTTTCTCCCTCCCATCTTTCCTCTGCTGTGTCATCTTCTCTTCCCTCACCCTCACAATTCTCATCTCTGGATGTGAATACCGCAACGGATACTTTATGTTCCACTTTAACTTCTTCTTTAGACAATATCTGCCCTATCTCCTCCAGGCCAGCACGCACTACTCCCTCTAACCCCTGGTTATCTCAGGTTCTTCGTGATCATCAGACCAAACTCAGGGCAACGGAGAGGAAATGGCGCAATCTGACACATCTGACCTGAGTATGTATCAATCTCTGCTCTCTTCCTTTTCTGTTGATGTTCATGCTGCGAAATCTACTCGGTTACTATCGTAACCTCAGTTCCCTGAGAGTAGGGAACGAGTATATAAGGAAGCGGAATAACCGCGTCCGGCAAGGGCTGAAGTGTTTCGGCATGGTTTGGATGGATGAACCGCTCTAGTTCGCCAGCTAGCAGTGGTGGTCGGGCAAAGATGCTGCCTCTACAGCCTCTTCGAGGGGCGGCAACGACTCATAGCCCTTTTCCGGCGCGCCGTCCACGGAGGAGAGCGTTGCGGAAACTGAATAACCCACACGTGCACAGTAAGGGGCTCGCCACGCCTTAGTCAGTTCATCGTGCACCTCCGGAAAAAACGGCGCAGGTCTGTGACGAGGGGCCTGCTGGCGACCCGTCAAGAACCAGCCGGCAGCCGTCCAGCCGACTTCGAGGTGGCTCCTCGGGCGACGCCCACTCGAGCTCGAGGCCCGAGACGGCCTTTGTAAGGATCCAAAGCATCTCCCGTCTGAGTTAGTCCTAGTTGCTGAGACGCTGGCGGCAGATTGAGAAGCGATGGTGGGGTCGACAGAGCCCGGCCATTCCTCGTCAGATGTGGCGATGGAGAGGCTCTCGTCGTGTCCCTCGATGGATCCACCGAACTCATGCACTGGAGTCATGCACTGGAGCCAGGCCATTTGGCATCCAAACTTGTGAT
>NC_136900.1:6564610-6584610 GCF_949152265.1 Phoxinus phoxinus | reverse complement strand
TTTTATCCGGGGACAAAAACGCCTCAGCGCAAAGTCCACCGCCATCATTTCCAGGCAGTTTATGTGCGGTAGTTTGGCTCGTTCTGACCACTGGCCAAAGAACGGTCTGCCGTCGAGCAGTGCTCCCCAGCCTGAGGTGGACGCGTCCGTGGACACCACCTTCAGGCTCGAGGAAGTCCCCAGGCTTACACCTGACCGGTACCAGTCTGACGCTCTCCATGGTGTCAGGGCTGAAATGCATTCCTGATTGACCTTGAGGCGATAGCGACCGTGCAACCATGCTCGGCGCGGTACGCGCGCTTTCAACCAGAACTGCAGTGGGCGCATGCGCAGCAGGCCCAGCTGCAGTACCGCTGAGGCTGAGGCCATGAGGCCATGAGGCCTAGCATTTTCTGAAATCTCTTGAGCGGCACTAAATGGCCGCTGCGGAAGGATTTTGCCATTTGCAGGGTGTCTTGCCTGCGCTGTGATGACAGCTGTGCTGTCATAGACAGCGAGTTCAGATCCAGTCCTAAAAAGGAGATCCTTTGACTGGGAAACAGTGAACTTTTCTCCCAATTGACTCTCAGACCTAAGCACTCGAGGTGATCGAGTATTAGTGTCTTGTGGTGAGCGAGTTCTGAAGGCGATTGAGTCAGAATCAGCCAATCGTCCAAATAGTTCAGAATTCGAATGCCTCGGAGCCTCAGGGGTGCCAGCGCCGCGTCCATGCACACTGTAAATGTACGAGGTGCTAGGGATAGGCCGAATGGCAGGACTGTGTACTGATATGCCCGGCCCTCGAAGGCGAATCTCAAAAATCGCCTGTGACGTGACGCAATTTGTATGTGAAAATACGCGTCTTTCAGATCTATCGCCATAAACCAGTCTCCTCGGCGAATCTGCGCGAGGATTTTTCTGGTCGTGAGCATTCTGAACTTTCGCTTTGTTAGCGCTTTGTTCAGACGCCTTAGATCCAAAATGGGTCTGAGACCCCCGTCTTTCTTGGGTACCAGGAAATATCTGCTGTACCAACCCCCTTCGCTTTGAGCTTGAGATAAAGGCTCTATGGCCCCTTTGCTCAATAGCTTCGCTATTTCGGCTCGAAGTAGATGTGCTACTTCTGTTTTTACCGTGGTTTCGACTTTCTCCGTGAAACGGGGAGGGCGTCGATGAAACTGTAGCGAATAGCCTCTTTTTATAGTCTCTAGCACCCATTCTGAGACCCCGGGAAGTCTTTCCCATGCATCTGCACGTGTGACTAGGGGTTGAATGTAATCTGGGCCCTGGTCGCGAAATGGCGGCGACACGAGAGCAACCGTGTGCTGTAACATGGACGCCGTGGCGTCTGAGGCGGGGGGCATGTTTAACACAGTATGCATCCCGCGCGTGCTCGGCTCTCTGAGTTGAGAGAGAGCGCGCGGGGCGAGCCCCGTAGGGCTCGTTATATTTGTGAATAAACGTGGGCGCTTGGTGGCGGGCACATTTATAACACCGGGGACACTGTGTTTGTGTACTGACTGACCGTTCGTTAGTTTCGTTTTTACAGAAACCGTGGAACGTGCAGTGTGTAGTGGTTGTGGGCACTGGACAGTGGGCACGCTCACTACATGTAAAGCACAATCGGCATGAGCCGATTTTATGTGTGCAAACCCTGTGTTGAACGGGGCTGTGCTTGCACGGGTTGAAAAACCGGGCTCTGGTCGCGAAATGGCGGCGACACGAGAGCAGTCGTGTGCTGTAACATGGGCGCCATTGCAGCGTGATGCGGGGGCGCGCTTAATCGAGCGGGCAGCCCGCGCGCGCTCAGCTGTCTCAGCTGAGAGAGAGAGAGCGCGCGGTGCGAGCCCCGTACGGCTCGGCATGTTTGAGAATAAATGTGGGTGCGTGAACGCGGGTACATTTATAGCACTGGGGAGTACTGTCTATTAGAATTGACTGACCGTGCATCGGTTTCGTTTCATAGAAACCGTGTGACATGTAGCTTGTAGTGATTGTGGTGAAAACGGGCACGCTCACTACATATAATGCACAATCGAAATGAGTCGATTTTATGTGTGCAAGCCCTGTATTGTGTGGGGCTGTGCTTGTGTGTACGAATGGGCACTGGGTCGTGGGCATTACGGATACACACATCACACCATCGGCCGTGGCCGGGACACCAGAAAATACATTTTCAGATTTACCTGGGGCGTCGTGAAAACGGCGTCTGTGTGCAGGCAAACGGGCATTGATGCCGATTTGGTGACTGCAAAATACACTGGCACGGTCGCGTATGTTGGGACTGTGCGAGCGAGACATTTTAGTGAAATCCGGCCGCGGCGGGATTTTAACACTGTAGCTTTCCTCGAAGCAGAAGTGCGCATCCTGGCTGAAAACGGGGCTTTCCGGGACTCCGCGATTTCTTCGTGAATTCAGAAAGAAAAAGGCGCGGGTCGTGAGGACGGTAACGTACGTTCCTCTGCAGAAAAGCAGCCATCCAGCCGGTAAGCGCATCGATGCTGGTCTTTCTCCGTCGACGCTCATGAGCGGCGGGGGAGGGGAGATCCTCGGAGCTCGCCCATCCCTCGCTACCCGAAGCGAGGAGAGAACAGCAGTCTTCCTCCACAGACGCGGCTTCAACTTCCTAGTCCATGACGGACGCGGCGGCACACAGCGGCCCTTGTCTGTCGGTCAGAGAGTCCAGCGAAGCGGGCGGAGAAGCTGGCGGCAGCAGCGGCGAGCACCTCGTGGTGGAGGGAGGTTCCGGGCTCCGCTGAGCACGGCGCTTTTCACGGCGCGGCACTACAGCGGGCGGAAAGATGCAGCTTCAGTAATGAACGCCAGGCGAGTCCGCAGAGTCACCGTAGGCATCAAATCACAGTGATGGCAGCCGCCATCGACGAGAGCTGAAGCTGCGTGATCCTCACAGGCAGGAAACACAAGCACGTGGTCCCCGTCGCTGAGCGGGGCTCTACACAAGACACAGGAGGTGCGAGGCATCTTGAAAAAGACGCTCGGCTCTTTTAGTGGTGGAAAAATTGTGTGACGCGACGGCGAACACACACACAAAACACACACACATAATGTAAAGGATATTCCACGCCGGAGAAGCGCAGCAGGGAACGGCGGCTGAAGGCGGCGAAGACGGCGGCTTCAGGTAAAGGGCTCGTCCTGCTGAGGTGCTTGTTTCAGACGGCTGTGGCGGCTCGAATCCAATCCAACGATGCGTGCAGCTTCGTGAATTTAGAAAAATCAGTGTGTTAGACAGCTATGCTCGTATTTATAGGCCTAGGCCACGCCTGTTTTGGCGGGAGGTGACGCAGAAGGGCGCGAAGCGCCCTCATTGGTCAGCGTCTCTGGCCTCGCATAGGCTGTGCTTTTCTGGCGGAGCAGCCAATGGGTGAGCGATATTGCTCCGCCTAGGGTTGTATGCTACAGAAAAGCGTTTTACAATATTTACAAAATTAAGGATTAATTTTTAGGCTTCAATCTCGACAAAGAAATACTTTCCCGTAGCGTTCTTCGACGCAGTACGAGAGAACTCTACGTAAGAGAACATCACTGAACACAGCAAACATCGTCATCTCGGATCTCTTGCTATTATACAATTCAATACAATACTCCCACCTTGTGGGATATTACCGTATGACACACAAGTAAACCTGCATCAACACAGAAAGCATAAGATACATAATTTACGTAATTTACTACTAATCAATGTCATTAATGCTAGTTAAACTCTTATTAACTTGTAATCTTTTTTAAATCAGCCTTCACCTTTTTTCACTAGGTCTGCCTTGATTCTGAAACTTCCCGTCACGTGTTTTTTTGTACTGTTTTTCACGTTTCTGGTGTAAAATTCCATTGTTCTTTACTCATGTCTTTTCAAAATATAGAATAAATATATTCAGACGAGAAATTTACGATTCTCTGTCTTTATTGAACCTTGCACTTCAGTTGGTCCGTTTTGCAACATGATTTAATTAAAATCACAGCGCTACATACAGTACACATACATACATACATACATACAAGCAGGCTGTAGCCTACCTTTTACCGTATGAATGCATCCAGATATTATAAACTCTGAAGTAATTCATCCAGACTACAGTTGTTAGCAGTTAGCACTAAACATTAGGCAACATACCTCTTGTAATTTGGCTAGTAATAAATTACTTTTAGACTGCCTATCTACAAATGTATTTTGGATATCTTTAAAAAGGATGAATTAAAGATAGGCTATCTTCAATTTGATTATGACCAGTCAAAAACCAGTTAGAGATATCTTGAATTATAATTTTTATTGGTAATAATTCAGTTAGATATCTCTCTAAGTAATAACCTGTTAACTGTCAGGCCCATTTTTGAGTGTAGACCTGCAAATGTAATATATGTATGAATGTAATTCTGAAACGCTTTGGAATATAAACCAAAATATAAGAATATAAATAGTGGTCTTGTTTTAAAGAAGACACTTTGAAGTTTCTTGCACAGGTGTCTGCAACAAAAAAGTTATAGCTGTTTACATTTATTGTAATAAGAAAGTTCTGCAATAAAATAAAAAATATTTTATTAAAATAATATATATACTTTTTAAAGTGGTTCACCCTTAAAATAATATGAAATTAAAGCCATAAGACTAAAGAAGTTGTGTTCCAAATGTATGGGTTAGAAAAAATAGCTTTTTGTGAGCTGCTATACCAACAAAGGCCACTAGGTGACAGTCATGCTCCATTGATGATTCCTGAAGGACACTTGTTTACCACTTGACCTCACACCACAACACAAATGATATCCTTTTTTGTAGAAAAGAGCAAATCCAAGGCACTCTTCTTCAAAAATATTTTTAAAAGCCTTTATTTTACTGGCTATTTCATGATAGAAATTAAATTTAATCCACTAGGTGGCTACATTGCAAATTGAATCCAAAAACAAATGTATACAGGAAAAATGATCACAAAAAAAGGTCTGAAATCTATTTCTTCATTCAACCCAGCGTACACTGTGGCCTGTAAATCATTATATAGAATGTTTCTCTCTGTAAAAGTCATTTTAATCTGTATTATTCTCAAGTATTTGTATGTTACTGTAATAACCCTTTACCACAAGGGCTAGAAACAAAATGATTGTTCCCCTGAACTAAAGTCATTACGTATTTAATTTTCTTTTAGGCATACATTTTTCCCCACTTTATATTTTATAATTTTGCGGCCAGCAGTTAGTCATTATGTAACATCTAATGATGTGTAATCCGAATGGTTTACCATTACAGTTTTTTACGATCGCTATGACAGTTTTTTCAATACATTTAACAATTTTCCTAAACTCTTAACGCACCAACACACCTAAAACACACAATTGGCAAAACGGTTAATTTCATGACCAAAATCACACATTGTAAACTAAACTCCAAAACTAATTTTCAAAATACAATAATACACTAACACAATACACTATGTCTAACAAAACACTGCAAACATGTTTCAAAATCAAATAATTATTCAAAACACTAACACATGTTCTCTTCCAACAGGAACATTTAGTCAATCATAACACAATGACAAAAAGAACACTAACATCAGCTCAAATTACAGAAACTGCATTATGTTATGTGTCAGGTCTGCTAATAGACAGTATATTGTATTGATCATAGATTGTGTTTTGCACTGTAGTTTCTTCTGAAGCCTCTCTACATTTTTTGCTTTGTTGGGTTTAGTAAATGCATGCATTTTGTTTCTTTTGCTGCAGAAATTCAATACAAAAAATGAATGACCATCTCAGAGAAGCTTTATGTAGCCTACAGTTTATAAAAAAAATAAAAAAAAATAAAAAAAAAGGACACAGACACAGAATTCCTGCAGTAAAGACTTCATTTGCAAAAGGACATTACTGTAACATAATACCTCTCCCTTGTCCTGGTACCCGTCTTCCTCTCCCTTGTGCAGGCATTTCTTTCTTTCTTTCTTTCTTTCTTTCTTTCTTTCTTTCTTTCTTTCTTTCTTTCTTTCTTTCTTTCTTTCTTTCTCTCTTTGTGTTGCTCTATATTGTTCCTTTTCCACACACGATCAGCCCAAAGAGTCCTCTTTTATAACATATGATCATGCGATTGAAAGAACCTCAACACCTGAGTGTGCTTTGGAATCAGCTGTAATTTATATATTTGCATAACTTCAATAAGCTGTTTCTGAGTAGCAATGGAATGCAATACAGGGAATATATTTGTGTTTCAATTCACAATATGAACAGCTGTTCACTTTGACTTTAGCCTATACAAGTTATGTTTAGAACATGATGTTATCTGTTCTGACATACAGTGTGAAAGCATTTGTAAATTGGACTGTAAAATTACATAGTTTTGGTCTTGGTTGAGCTTGTGTGTATAAGAAGTTCAAGCATTTTAAATTTGTGTTAACTGTATGCATTTTGTGTCAAAGCAACAAGAAATGTGTTAATTGTATAGCCTACAAAGAAGGATGTTGTGCTAACCGTGTTAATAGTTTAGGAAACTTGTTAAATGTATTGAAAAAACTGTCATAGCGATTGTAAAAAACTGTAAGAGAATGAGACGTCACATGCAGGGGCGCAACTGTACATTTGCTGAGGGGTATGAAAAAAATATATAATAGTAATAAAATGAGTTTAAATGTTATTGCTTTTGTTGTTTTGAGCCATGTAACCTTTTATTCAAATAAATAAGCTACAAAAATGTGCATAGGCCTACCAGTGACATTTTCGATGACACAGTAAAAAACTACTATAGCCAAAGACTTTACTATAGTCAGATATAAAAGTCAAATGTTATTAAAAAGTAAACACTAAGCAATACAATAAGAACATATAAACTTAATTACAAGCAATGGCCAAAAAAAGTTTTTATATAGAACTGCAATGATATTCATACTTTAGAAATGAAACTAAACCGCCAATAGGTGGCAGCACGTGGCTTTGTCTTAATAAGTGAGTCATTCATTCAAACGATTCGTTCAAAACGCTGAATCATAATCATCCAGTAACAAAACACCACGCTTATTGTTGGAACTATTTTCGTCTGTGAAATATAGCCTTACTAAAACGGTCAATAATGTATCTTAAAAGTACGTAAGTTAATGTTAAATAGGCTACTTGTTTATATAATAAACATTTATGATAATTACAGTTTTTTACGATCGCTATGACAGTTTTTTCAATACATTTAACATTTTTGCTAAACTCTTAACGCACCAACACACCTAAAACACACAATTGGCAAAACGGTTAATTTCATGCTCAAAATCACACATTGTAAACTAAACTCCAATTTCAAAATACAATAATACACTAACACAATACACTACATATAACAAAACACTGCAAACATGTTTCAAAATCAAATAATTATTCAAAACACTAACACATGTTCTCTTCCAACAGGAACATTTACTCAATCATAACACAATGACGGAAAAAACACTAACATCTGCTGAAATTACAGAAACTGCATTATGTTATGTGTCAGGTCTGCCCTTATACAATAGACAGTATGTTGTATTGATCATAGATTGTGTTTTGCACTGTAAGTTTCTTTTGAAGCCTCTCTACATTTTTGTTTTGTTGGGTTTAGTAAATGCATGCATTTTGTTTCTTTTGCTGCAGAAATTCAATACAAAAAATGAATGACCATCTCAGAGTAGCTTTATGTACAGTTTATGAAAAAAAAAAGAAAAAAAAAGAGACAGAGACAGAATTCCTGCAGTAAGACTTTATTTGCAAAAGGACATTACTGTACTGGTACTTGTCTTCCTCTCCCTCGTGCAGGCATTTTTCTTTCTTTCTTTCTTTCTTTCTTTCTTTCTTTCTTTCTTTCTTTCTTTCTTTCTTTCTTTCTTTCTCTTTGTGTTGCTCTATATTGTTCCTTTTCCACACAAGATCAGCCCAAAGAGTCCTCTTTTATTATATATGGTCATGCGATTGAAAGAACCTCAACACCTGAGTGTGCTTTGGAATCAGCTGTAATTTATATATTTGCATAACTTCAATAAGCTGTTTCTCAGTAGCAATGGAATAAAATACAGGGAATATATTTGTTTCAATTCACAATATGAACAGCTTTTCACTTTGACTTTAGCCTATATAAGTTATGTTTAGAACATGATGTTATCTGTTCTTACACACAGTGTGAAAGCATATGTAAATTTGGCAGTAAAATTACATTGTTTTGGTCTTGTTTGAGCTTGTGTGTAAAAGAAGTTCAAGCATTTTAAATTTGTGTTAACTGTATGCATTTTGTGTCAAAGCAACAAGAAATGTTTTAATTGTATAGCCTACAAAGACGGATGTTGTGCTAACCGTGTTAAGAGTTTAGGAAACTTGTTAAATGTATTGAAAAAACTGTCATAGCGATTGTAAAAAACTGTAAATAGGCTTGTTCGTGATAATATTCCGCAAAACAGCTCCCTTGGTCGTGTTACGTTAAATAACTATATCATATGAGATTCTTGTGTGCTGTTGCGCTCATTTGTTCTCGATTTTCTCTCACAAAGAGACCTTTGAAATATACGCTATCCATTATCAAACGCTCTTTACACTGAATGTAGCAAATAAAATCAGAATCATTCTTGCGTTTTGATGCTTCCTTCGTTAATTTTTAAGCTACATGTTTTCACTTGCTCCTTCAAAAAAAAAAAACATTCCGGAGAAGCAAGCAAGCGTAATGTCGAGCCCTGAAATGCAAAGTTGAACCAAAGTTAACCGTTATTAAATCTTTAATAATAATACATTTACAGACTGTAGCAACATTGACTATGACATCTGGTCCAATTAGTGAATCGTGATTCTCCAAACACTTAATTCACTGTCTGAACAGACAAGAAAGCTGTCTCTTTCTCCCATTCACACACACTTCAACACACGTAATATGACACCAAACATTCCTTTCCCAAAGAAGCACACACACACCAAGACACCCACGTGTCTTCACACAGAGAAAAGGGGTTGCTACCATAGTCACTCTTAAAATGTAATAAATATATTCCTTTTTGTGTTAAGATGTGTTTCTAAACCATAGGAAAGCATATACATGTCCTAGTGTAACATCAATCGAACTTTAAATGTCTATACTAATGTATAATAATCAAACGTTGTATTCCTGTAACCGTAACCCGATGTGTTTCATATCATTTTAAATCTTGAGACCTAACGGAGTCGAATTCTGATAGCAGAATGCAGTAATGTACATTGTTTTACACATGTTATATTTCTGGAGCCGAAAGGTTTAAGCCACACACTTTTGTAATTCAAGCCAGAAGGATGTTCACAGCAAACAAAGGGATCTTCCCGCTTGCAAGTCTCGGCAGATTATTGGCCACGCGCGCAAAAGAAGGCGTGACCCACACATTCTTTAAAGAGCCGAGCCCCTCCTCAGAGCTCTCTCTGTTCTTGCTACCCGACCTCGTCATGTGAATCTGACCAATTGAACATATTTCTGGCCAAAGAGTCCTCTACATTGAACTTTCTAAACATATAGACTTGTTCTTATGTTTCTTCAGCCACCCTGTAGTTTTAATTTTTAAATTTTGAACATATTTCTGGCCAAAGAGTGCCCGATTTTAAACTTCCTAACATGCTCATAGGCTCCTTATGTTTCTTCAGCCATCCAATAGTTCAGATCTGATCTTTTGAATATGTTTCTGGCCAAGGTGTCCTTGAACTTGAACTTTATATAGCCTACATACCTAATGATGTTTTATCAGGTAGACAGTAGGACAAACTTGTTTGGCACAAGTATCATTCATCAAGGGCTTACTTTCTATCCATTCTCCTAGACTTCTTTTGATGTTATATCAACCATATAAGAATCCATATTTGACATATTGAAAACATTTCTGGCCAATGAGTCCTAATTCTGGGACTTTCCATACATGCTCATGTACTTCTTTCTTATGTTTCATCAGCCAGACAATGGTCCAAACTTGACCTACTGAACATATTTCTGGCCAAAGAGTTATCAAAGGATAAATTATTATGCATTCTCATAGACTCCTTTTGATGTTATAGCAACCATATGACCTATTGATAAAATTTCTGTCAAAAGTGTCCTTGAACTTTCTATAAATACTCATAGACCCCGCTTCTGATGTTACATCAGTAGTTCAAATATGACTTTTTGAAAATATTTTTGGTCAAAGTGTCTATGAACTTCAACTTGATAAAGATTCTCAGTGAGTAGAGTCAGTAAGTAGACCATATTTGACCTACTGAACATATTTCTGGCCAAAGAGTCATCAAAATCTAACGTATCTCATAGACTTCTTTTGATGTTACATCAACCTTTTATTAGTCCATATTTGACCTATTGATCACATTTCTGGCCAAAGAGTCATTGAACTCTATCCATACATACTGATTGACTCCTTCAAATGTTACATCAGCCAGACAAGTTTTCAAATATTATGTTTTTTTGGATTTCCAAGTTCGGGGAACCGACACAGTCTCTATATGATGATATCTAGGTGAAAGAGGCTCTATGTGATGGGATTTATCTGACCTTGGTGACGTGAGGCCGCTAGCAGACGGTCGGTTAAGCCAGTCTGTCTGCTTCCTGACCTGAGCCCCAGATTGTCATGTTTTATCTTTAAGACTATGAGCCAAATTACTAGAGAGAAGAGCAGCACCATCCCAGGAGGGATGAATACCATCTCTTTTCAACAGGTCAGGTTTGCCCCAAAAACGTTTCCAATTGTCTATGAATTCTATATTATTTCGCGGACACCACCCAGACAGCCAGCCATTGAATGAACACAATCTACTAACTATCTCATCACTCCTGCGAACAGGAAGGGGGCCAGAGCAAATTAAAGGCTTATATTGACCTTTAAAGATTTTGTTTGCACCTTGTAAATTAGGTTTTGATGTGGCAGTAAAAACTTTATAATCTATCCAAAATGAAATGTTGTCTTTCATATTTGGTCTGTAACCATTTTATTGGTCTTTTATAATATATATTAGGGCATAAATGTTAATTTGCAGTTTAATATGGTGCTTATACAAAGACATTTTATTTCAACGTATTCAGTCGATTTTTACTCATCTCAGTAGGCAATATAGATAGTTTGCTAAAAGTTAAACTAAGGGTTAATTCAGTCACACACAGACACGCGCAAGCTGTAGTAAACAACAGCGCGCATATGTGCCGTTCATTCATTCAAACACAAAAACGCGATTCAAATTTAAACAGTCTTTTGCGGTTTACAGACACCATTTCATATCGCGATTAGAACAAAGCACTCACTGATCTGCAGCTGGATCCGTTGTTAGGCTACTCCAGCACGTTTGAGGTAAAATTTAGAGGCAGAAAGCACACCCTGTTTACTTTCTTTATTTTACAAAAGTACTATGTTTTATTTCGATTTTAAATGAACCCATAAATAAGAAGACATTTAGCAGTTTATTTTTTCATATTTTTTTAAGCCTGTATGACAAAAAATGACAGGAGTATTTTAAGTCTATTTTGCTGCTATGTGAAAAAAACAGAGGAAAACGCGCCGGCACGTTTTTGGTCCCCAGAGGGTTAAAATAGGGAAAACGAGGAGGTGTTTGGTTGCTTCTAACTTCATCTCTGTTTGGATCCTAATGAATGAACTGGGCTAAGCTAAGTGCTATCAAAGTGTCACCACGCGCCAGAGTGATTGAGTGCACGCACTGAGACGAGAGAGGTATTCATCAACTAGTTTCAGTTACGGGAATAACATAGTTTCATATGAAAAAACGGTGGAGTGTTCCTTTAACACAACTTAATTAACACAACTTCTACAGCATTTATTAATCTTAATGGCTACCAGATACAATTTTCAACAGTCTTGTGAAGAAATAATCAGTTTGGGTTTCATGACCTTATTTCAGTGACATTTTTTTGTTGTTATTTTCGCAAACCACGCATAAATGTTATTATCTCAAAACTACAAACTTTTACATACATGCTGCTGACATATTATTGTAGCAGAGTTTGTGCTGAATACAGTGTAATAAGACTTTAGCCATGAAAATGTCACAAGTAACAGAAATAAGCACAAATGTCAGAGCATGTCAGAACACCTCCAGGACCCAGAAAACCCTTCAGACCCCAGAGGGTTAAGCTCAACATTTTTAGGAT
Source organism: Phoxinus phoxinus (assembly GCF_949152265.1). Lineage (NCBI taxonomy): Eukaryota > Metazoa > Chordata > Actinopteri > Cypriniformes > Leuciscidae > Phoxinus > Phoxinus phoxinus. The sequence goes on along the minus strand of NC_136900.1, from coordinate 6,572,522 downwards.
CCAAAGTTGAATCTGTTAACATTATTAAAGCACTGTAAACGAACATGAACACAAATATTTTATTAACTAACATTGAAATACCAAAGTCTTCGCTTGCTTTATTGACTTTGAGAAGGTTTCGATTCGATCTGGCATGACGGACTCTTCCTAAAACTACTGGAGAATGGGATTGGATGGAAAACATTTGATTTGATAAGCACCATGTATAAAAACAATACATGTGCTGTAAAAATAGGAAATAAGCGAACAAAATTTTTCTCCCAACAAAGAGGAGTCAGACAAGGTTGCCTATTGAACCCCACTCTGTTTAACATTTATATAAACGAATTAGCCAAAGCATTAAATAATTCCACTGCCCCCGGCCCAACCCTGACGGAATCAGACATTAAATGTCTCCTCTGCAGATGATTTAGTTATTCTGTCAAAAACTAAAGAGGGACTACAACAGCTCCTCGACGTCATAGGGACATTCAGTCAAACGTGGGCTCTGAAAATTAACTTTAGAGCAGGAAACCAAGTCCTCCAACACACCCACGAATACACATATCTGGGACTTAAACTGAGTTCAACAGGGAACTTTGATCTGGCTGTGAATGAACTGAGAGCAAAAGCAATGAGAGTCTTCATGATTAAAAATACTATTCGACATAGAATTCCAAACCTGGCTAAAAATCCTAAAAGCAATAATTGAACCAATTGCTCTGTATGGCAGCGAGATCTGGGGACCTCTAAAAAAACAAGATTTCTCAAAATGGGAAAAAGAGGAACTCGAAACTCTGCATACCCAAATTTGTAAAAGCATCCTAAAAGTAAACAGAGCGACACCAAACAACTCTAGCAGAGCTGAATTAGGACAATATCCCACAGTATACAAATATAAGTAAATATAAATATAAGTATACAAAAAAGAGCTGTGAAGTTCTACCGGCACCGGAGCGCAGTGACCCGAGCTCATACCAGCTGAAGCCCTGCGGTGTCAGGAGCAGAACCGGCACCGGAGCGCAGTGACCCGAGCTCATACCAGCTGAAGCCCTGCGGTGTCAGGAGCAGAACCGGCACCGGAGCGCAGTGACCCGAGCTCATACCAGCTGAAGCCCTGCGGTGTCAGGAGCAGAACCGGCACCGGAGCGCAGTGACCCGAGCTCATACAAGCTGAAGCCCTGCGGTGTCAGGAGCAGAACCAGCACCTGAAGCGCAGTGACCCGAGCTCATACCAGCTGAAGCCCTGCGGTGTCAGGAGCAGAACCGGCACATGAAGCGCAGTGACCCGAGCGCATACCAGCTGAAGCCCTGCGGTGTCAGGAGCAGAACCGGCACCGGAGCGCAGTGACCCAAGCTCATACCAGCTGAAGCCCTGCGGTGTCAGGAGCAGAACCGGCACCGGAGCGCAGTGACCCGAGCTCATACCAGCTGAAGCCCTGCGGTGTCAGGAGCAGAACCGGCACCGGAGCGCAGTGACCCGAGCTCATACCAGCTGAAGCCCTGCGGTGTCAGGAGCAGAACTGGCACCGGAGCGCAGTGACCCGAGATCATACCACTGAAGCCCTGCGGTGTCAGGAGCAGAACCGGCACCGGAGCGCAGTGACCCGAGCTCATACCAGCTGAAGCCCTGCGGTGTCAGGAGCAGAACCGGCACCGGAGCGCAGTGACCCGAGCTCATACCAGCTGAAGCCCTGCGGTGTCAGGAGCAGAACCGGCACCGGAGCGCAGTGACCCGAGCTCATACCAGCTGAAGTGCGTGTGTGTATGTGAGTGTGTGATGTGTGTGTGTGTGTGTGAGTGAGTGTGTGTGTGTGTGTGTGTGATGTGTGTGTGATGTGTGTGTGTGATGTGTGTGTGTGTGAGTGAGTGTGTGTGTGTGATGTGTGTGTGATGTGTGTGTATGTGAGTGTGTGACACCGAATGTATAAATTAAATCATATTTTGGGAGAAAACTCTAGCTCAATCACAACAGCAGCAAAGTATGTAACAGCCTGCCACAAACTACAAGAGTCAGCCAGTGGACAAAACTAAAATCTGAATGTTGTTAGCATTCTAACAATGCTTTGGCAATACTGTACAAGTCATGCCAATAAAGCTCATTTGAATTTGAGAGAGAGAGAGAGTGAGAGTGAGAGTGAGAGTGAGAGTGAGAGTGAGAGAGAGAGAGAGAGAGAGAGAGAGAGAGAGAGAGAGAGAGAGAGAGAGAGAGAGAGAGAGAGAGAGAGAGAGACCTTTAACACACCTTTATTTATACTTTATAGACATTCCTCATAAACATCTATTTTCTCAGATGTACATTAATAAATACACACTCAACAACTCATAGACGTAACAAAGTATTGAATAAAAAATTACAATCATTATTTAGACCAATTGTTTTTTTGTTTTGTTTTTTTAAGTCACAAAAACTTTTTTACCACCATTTAACACCAGCTCATTTTCATAATCCACTGAGCACAAAACATCATTCAAAGCCCAAATTTCAATAAATCTGTCCATATTGTTCATTAGCTTAAAATATGCAAACTCTGCCTTGATTCTAGTTGCTATAAGAGCCTTTAAGACCACCTCAGGACCTACATCCCCCTCTCCTTTCAGTTTCCTTTTCCTCGTTAACCATATTGCCATCTTTGCTCCTCCAACCACAAAATTAATTAACGAGAGTTTTTTCCTGTCTGATGCAACATATTTTGGTCCAAAAATAAAAAATGCATTATTAAAACCTACCCCAAAATCTCTGACCCACCCATCTAAGATCTGAAACAAACCTCTTAACCTCAAACAATTTAAAAACAAATGATCAATTGACTCTTCAGTGCCACAAAAAGGACATTCTTTCCCTACAGTGGGGTCAATGTGTGCCACGTGCCTGTTTGTAGCTACCGCCCAGTGCACAACCCTCCATTGGAGATCCGCCGTGCGTTTCTCTATAGGAGGTTTGTATAGGGACCTCCAGCATCCTCTAGGGGACGAGTCTGGCCCGAACAAATCTGACCACTTTGTCTCTTTACAGTCTTTGAGCACGTTATAGTGGGATACTTTCACGCAAATGTTGTACAGTGACTTTTTTGAGACAGTCTCAAAGCCTTCCAGCACAGGAGTCCTGAAATGTAGAAGAGAACCTTCCTCCGGCTCTTCATCCACCGCTGCTGAAACCTCCACCTGAGGAAAAAGACTCCCTCCGTTCTGTTCAGGAACCTCATTTTCCTCTGGGCTTTGTCTGAAGACAGAAGGCAATGGGGAAACAATTCCATCCATTATCCTCTTTATTATCCTTATGGACTTGATGCCTGTCTTGTTGCACATCTCCTCTGGACTTTTCCAGTTTTCACCAGTCTTTAGGTCAGCAATTCTTGTACACCCCGCCCTTGCCATTACGTTCTGAATGCTTCTGGGCTCCAGTGCCGGTGCTGGTATCAGCGGGTTATTAAAAAGAGGTTCCTTCTCTCTCCAGAGTCCAATATTTGTGAGAACCCTCTTGACCTTAAAAGTTGAAGTCCATGCTCTCAAAACTGCCTTGTAGAAAGGGGAAATATTCTTCAAGTCCATGTTGGCCAATTTGATCAAAAACAATTGCACATTATACTTGAAAATGTTCATTGTCCTCAACACAGCACGCGCTGTATCAGCCCAGCACGGCTCCGCATACAGCAATCTTTGTGCTGCTTGAAGTCGGAATGTCTTTATTCTGTTTTTAATGTCCATCAGGCCTTGTCCACCCTCATGAATAGGTAGGAAAAGTACTGCAGATTTTTTCCAGTGCTGCCCATCCCAGAAAAAGTCATTTAGCTTTCTTTGCAACTCTTCAACCACACTTTCCGGGGGCTCCAGAACGTTCATCTTGTGCCATAATGCAGATGCAGCCAGATTGTTCGTGACCAATACCCTGCCCCTATACGATAGCTGGGGCAGCACCCACGACCATCGAGACAACCGGTCACACATTTTCTCCACCATACCCTACCAGTTCTTCTGCCTATACTGCTCTGTTCCTAAAAACACCCCCAACATCTTCAAACCCCCTCTTCCCCATTTAACTCCCCCTGGAAGCACAGGAGGGGTCCTTCCCTGCCAATCTCCTAATAAATACCCTTCACTCTTTTCCCAATTTACTTTAGCTGATGAAGCCTTTTCGTAAATATTTAAAGCATTTGTTAAATTCATTATATCTGTGTCACCTCTTATAAAAACTGTGATATCATCAGCATAGGCCGAAAGAGTGATTGGCCTGTCTTCACAACCTTTTACTAGAAACCCTTGCAATTTCTCCCTAAGTTTGTATAGTAAGGGTTCAATTGCTAGAGAGTACAGCTGTCCTGACAAAGGACAGCCTTGTCTTATACCTCTCTGAACTAAAACTGGACAACTTAGCCCACCTCCAACTTTTAACAATGCAGAGGCTCCAGTGTACAACAGTTTGATCCAAGAGATAAAATTCTCACCAAAACCAAAAGCTTTAAGAGTTTTAAATAAATAAAAATGATCTACTTTATCAAAAGCTTTCTCTTGATCAATTGACAGAAAACCCACATCCTCATTACCAGCATTTGCTAAATTCATTATATCACGCACAAGAAAAAGATTGTCCATTATTGTTCTTTTTGGCACACAATACGTTTGAAAATCATTGATGACATACTCTAAAAATTGTTTCAATCGGTTTGCAAGACACTTGGCTAGAATTTTATAATCAGTACACAGTAAAGCAACTGGTCTCCAGTTCTTTAACAGTCCAAGGTCACCTTTTTTTGGCAATAAAGATAAAACCGCTCTTCTACAACTAGTCGGCAGTTCATTTTTTCTATGAGAAAATCTAAAAACATCAAGCATATCATCTTTTAAAAGAGTCCAGAATTGCTTGTAGAATTCAGAAGGGAGTCCATCAATGCCAGGGGACCGGCCATTAGAAAGTTTCTTTACCGCCTCTGATATTTCGTCCAATTGAATATCGGCATCAAGACATTGTCTCTGATCATCGGTGAGCTTTGGCAAATCTCTTAGTAGGTCGTCCATGCAGTTAATGTCACAGTCTCTTGCTTTGAATAAATCAGTATAAAAGTTATTTGCATGGTTTCTCATTTCTTTTGGATTAGTAGTTAAAGTCCCATCTGGTAGTTTCAAATGTAACATAAGTTTTCTGTCTCTTTCTTTCCGCTCCAAGTTGAAAAAAAAAGAGCTCGGAGCATCTATTTCTCGTATTGAGGAAAAACGGGCTCTTATCAAAGCACCTTTTGCTCTTTCATTGAACAGGGACGCCAAAACAGTCTTTTTTTCTCTTAATTTATACACTTCTTCTGAATTTTCTTCAATAATTCCTTCTTCGATTTCAGTTATTTCTCTCTCAAGTGATTTAATAGTGTTCTTTACAAGTCTATTTGAGTGGGCTGTATAGTTCTGGCAAAAAATTCTTATTTGTGCTTTTCCAATCTTCCACCATTGCACTAAGTCTTCGTAGTCACTTTTTTGCTCTTGCCACTTAGACCAAAATAACCCAAACTTTTCACAAAATATAGAGTCATGTAATAGTTTCAAATTAAAATGCCAATAATAGCTAGAACGCTGTGACTTTTTTAAACTCATTTCAATCATGCACAAATGATGATCAGTAAAACCGTTTGGAAAGATGTTAGCTTTTTAAAACTCTATTGGAATTATTTTTACTTACATAAAACCTATCCAACCTCGCAGCACTAATATGATCGTGAGACGCTTTAACCCATGTATACTGTTTTACTGTTGGGTGTTTCTCCCTCCATACATCAGATAAGTCATATTTTCTCATAATACTGCTTAATGAGTTAGCAGACTGAGGATACGGTTCCTCACCATTTCGGTCTAGTGTAAAATCTAAGGTGCAATTCCAGTCACCCCCAAGAACCATATACGAGTTATCAAAATTTTTTAATTCACTAGATAGTTTTTTTTAAAAATCTACCCTTTCTGCTCCATTATTTGGCGAGTAAACATTAATGAAAAGAAAAGGAAATCCCATTAACTCCACCTGTACAATCAAAATTCTGCCCGTATCTATCTCATAAGAAGATATATTAGTCATATTAAGCTTCTTTGAAAACAGAATTGCAACACCACCACTTAGATTAGAGCCATGATTTAAAAAAAATCTTGCCCTCCCACCACATTTTCCATTCTACTTCATCACCTAAATCGCTATGGGTTTCTTGCAAAAAAAATATATCCATATGTTTGTTTTGAATCAATTCATACAAAGCGGCTCTCTTGCTATAATTCCTTCCTCCATTAATATTAATTGTCCCTATTTTTATGCTCTCCATGAAAAGAGAAAAAAGAGAAAGACAAACAATCAGAAGGAAACAAAAAGAAAAAAGCACCCTTTGTGACCTAACCATTACGTATATTTTTTTTACGTAATGTATAAATTATACGTATATTCTTTTTCACCAATTCTTTCCTTTTCCGTATATTTGTCACAATTTTTTTCAGTCTAAATCTTTTCCTTCGGCTCAATTCTTCAAATCCTACACTCTTCTGTATTTTAACTACCGATCTCACAAATCTTTCAACATCAGGAAAAAAACTCTTGACATCAAAAGTCTTACCAAAAGTTTCATCCAAGAAGTCATTAATTTCTTTCACTTTATATAACTGATCATCACCACACTGAGAAGTGATGTCAGACATTTCTGAAAAACTATCTTCATCTCCCATCTCCTCCGTTTCGTCATCCCTGTCATCAACCTCACCAGCACCTTCATGATCATTCCTGTGTCCAGTTTCATCTTCCCATTGAGAAACATTCACCTCAGTCTCCTCAACTCTCTCACCACCAGTACCACAATTGTTTGCAACTATTTCTTCACAGCTTACTTCCTGATTAATCTGTGTTTCGTTCCTTTCTAATTCATCTCCCTTCTTTTCAGTGTCATCTAAATTCCTTCCAACACTATCCTTCTCACCATCATTCTCTTTTGACCCACTCGGTCCTGCTTTCTCTTTTGACCTACTCGGTCCTGCTTTCTCTTTTGACCCACTCGGTCCTGCTTTTTCAGTTAACCCACTCGGTCCTGCTTTTTCATTGTCCAACTCATTATTTTCAGTGTTCGTTTTATGGGGGCACGCATTTTTTGTGTCCTAATTCACCGCATTCAAAACATTTTAAACTCCCAGTACTTGCATAAAGCATGTAGGACTTGCCTTCACACAGGACTCGAAAGGAAATGTCAAGCGCCGTTGATTCTAAAAACATAAACACTTGTCGTCTAAAAGAACATCCTAGTGGAACCGTTTTAATTCCACTAGCTATTTTCCCAAATCTCAACAATTCCTTTTCTATGTCATGATTTGGTATGAAAGGGGGACAATTCGAGATTGTTATACGGCTCGATTGAGACACCAGCGGAGAAATGACTGTATAAACACCACTTACCCAAATGCCGCTCTCAACCAACCGACTGGTTAAGTTCCATTCCTTCAGAAAGACCACAACGGCCTTATACATCCGTGAAGCCGAAACCACGTTATCATACCCCACCTGTTCGCCTATCGCCACGAGCAATTCTTCCACTGAAACGCCGGCCTATCTTACTATCTTACACTTGCGAACAGAAAGGGAAAAACTTATATCAGAAAAGTTTTGAACCAAAAACTAGAAAAGAAACAAGAAAAGAGGGGGGAAAAAAACCCATTTAAATCGCTCCTCTCATCCGTGAGAAAACTCACACACCCCAAACTCCCAGAGAGAGAGAGAGAGAGAGAGAGAGAGAGAGAGAGAGAGAGAGAGAGAGAGAGAGAGAGAGAGAGAGAGAGAGAGAGAGAGAGAGAGAGAGAGAGAGAGAGAGAGAGAGAGAGAGAGAGAGAGAGAGAGAGAGAGAGAGAGAGAGAGAGAGAGAGAGAGAGAGAGAGAGAGAGAGAGAGAGAGAGAGAGAGAGGAGAGAGAGAGAGAGAGAGAGAG
>NC_136900.1:6557083-6564410 GCF_949152265.1 Phoxinus phoxinus | reverse complement strand
TTTGAAGTGTTTCTAAGCATTGCATTGGCTTATTTAGACTTGTTAAAAAACACAAGACCATTTTACTGTAATTCTCACCTTCCAGCAATGCTTTATTTCATAGTTTAATTCACTTGTTTTATTTCATTGTATTATTCTATTATTTGAAGTCAGATCTTTCAATTAACAAGTAGAGTACTTATACTTACTTATATACAATATATTACTTATCAATGTATTTATTTTTTATAAATATACTGTTGCCTATAAAGAAGAGAATAGAATGCAGCATTTATATAGCGCTTCATATGTACTACTGTACACCCAAAGCACTTCACAGTCCTGTCGGGGTCTCTCCTCAACACCACCAGTGTGAGCTCCACTGGCATGATGCGACGGCAGCCACAGTACAACAGCGCCAGTGCGCTCACCACACACACCAGCTATCCATAGCTCCACCAATCCATCTCTCCTCTCTCCACTGAGATAGAGCCAGTTCAGTGGATGGGGATTATTAGGAGGCCATGATTGGTAACGCCCGTTTCACACATACTCCGTTTGCAGTGCGTTTGCGGTGCGTATTTTTTTCCGTACCCATGTTAACAGGTTAGAGCTTTCACACTGCACACAGATGCGGTCCGGCAATCCGTTCCAGTTGCGGTGCGTATACAGCAGTGCAGCGATCGTTTACGCACAGAGTCTATTTTCTGCTGTGCTGCACCGCACTGCAGCGTATTGTTCACATTGAAATAAATATAGATTGACAAGAAACTGTAATAATTTGATCATAGCTACTCATAATTACAGTTAATGTGTTCTACATTTACTAAATTACAGGATCAAGAAATTAAAAACGTTTTAAACGAGAATATAAATATATATTATTGCTGCATGTTGTTCTATTTAAACATGAATATGTAGGCCTACTGTGTTGCCCTTTTTATTTATTTTGTTTATCGTCACATTCAACCTTCATGTCATGCGAATTTATTAAATGTAAATGAACATCTGAATATGTAGTTGTAGCCTATGAATTCATAAGTAAATCATATTATATAGTTTTATTTTTGAATATAAAGAAGTTAAACGGGGTGTAATTATAAGTTTGTTATAGTTATGTAGGCTAGTTATAATTAATTTTGACTATGTAATTGTAAATCAAAATGTTTAACTTTTTGGTGCTACAGCCAGCCTTATTTATAGCAGAGGATATCGTTTTAATGTAGTGGCATGTGCTAACAATAATTATATCAAATGTTAATTTCCTAAAAGGTCCTTTGTCTTCTGGGGGCTAGCCCTCTCCCGGTTCTTATTTCTTTTCAGTCTTAAAATATGCATTTATAATCAGTATTTATACATTTGTATTCTAATTTAAAATATTTGTGTATTATATCTTAGCAACAGATATAGCGTGATAGCTTTTCTTCTGTCAACAACTCGAACTAAAACAAAGAATCACAATGATTAAAATTAATTTCATACTGTTGTAATGTCTGTAACAATGTCAAAGTTAAAGTTTGGTTTTAAAATCAAAATTACTTAGCCTACCCATTTTTTTATTTTTGTGACACAGAAACTACGTATCAGTAGCGCTCTGCAAACGCAGCATATGTGAAAGCACTATAGCGCGTGCTGCTCCAGTACCGCACACGCACTGCAACACGCACCGCAAACGCACTGCATACGGAGTATGTGTGAAACGGGCGTAAGGGCCAAAGAGTGGAATGTGGCCAGGACACCGGGGTTACACCCCTACTCTTTACGAGAAGTGCTATGGGATTTTTAATGACCACAGAGAGTCAAAACAGTGTGTGTGAGTCGGAACTGATGCTGGTAAAGCTAACCTGAAAGCACTGGTGTTCCCTATCAGTCGGTCACTACTACGTAGGTCGTGACCGACCAATAGGAATCTCGCTAGAGAGCCGATCTACTTCGAGTGAAACTAAACGAGCCAATGCACATTGGCGTGCAATCATTTGCATCAGCTGCGCAGCCTCGCAGCGCGGGTATATAACGAGCAGCTGGTGATTGCACTGTAGCTTTTTGCTTCGGAGCCAACCGATGCTGTTTAATCTATCTAATATTGAGTGATCAAACAACGAGCAAGCTCTTCAGGAAGATCTCTCGTGTCTGGTGCGGGCGATACAGCGCGGCAGTGGGGTCGACTTTCTTTTCTCTTTTGTTTTTGTGTTTCTGAGCAAAACAAAAAAAAAAAGCTGTTTTCACAGCTGGTAACGGTGCGCCAAGAGCGTTAAATAGCCGTTCTTACGGCTGGTAAGACCGCCGTGAAGAGAGACAGCGCACGACAGGTTACACATTTCTGTCTGTGTCCGCTGCGACCGTTCCCCTGCGTGCTTCAGTACCAAGAAGAGCATTCACCTGAAAGAGCTTACATGGGTGTGAGTTGCGTCTTTCTAAAGATGACATTCCACCCGTGTGTTCTGGATGCAGTCGTTTCCTGTCCTCTCTGACGGCCACGATCACTGTCTCGCATGCCTGGGAAACATGTGAGACTGTGTTCGTGGGTGGTTCATGTTTTCGCACGGGAACATGACCACGTCGGCACGCCGGTTGACTCTGCTTTCTCCGGAAAGCTTGAGTCCCCTCTGTTGTTGGCCAGCCGCTGCTTGTGTGTGAAAGCACAGCTGCAGGTCTGCTCGACACTCTGGGACACCAGCGTGTCGTGTGCCGTCGAGCTGCCGGGCTGCAGCGCGGGTTGTCACGGCGACCCAGCGCTCGCTCGGCGCTCTAGGTGCGCGGTCCCCATGTCTATTCTCCGTTGTAGCGCCCTCCCTGGTGGCCACCAGGAGAGGTCTACTTCAGTAGAATAGCTTGGGTGATCCTGAGAGCTGAGGGCTTCTCCTTCGGGGAACCAACCCCCTAGGGCCCCTCCCTCTCTAGAGCATCACAAGCTGTGCAGCTTCTAGATGAGATTGCTGGTCCTTCATAAAAAAAATAAATAAAAAAAAATGGAGGAACCTAGCGTTTCATTCAAGGCTCCAGCTGAGGGCAGATGTCGATTGCTACATCGGAGAGAGGGGCTGTTTCGTTCTGGAAATGAGGATGATGTTAAGTTCCCACTGTAATAGTGTGTGTGCTTATGCTGAATCAGATTCAGAGCGGACAGCCATGCTTTCCCGGGTCTTTCTCGGACGTGCATTGAAAACTTAACAGTATGGAGCTATATTGGTGCCAAAAATATGGAACGCCAAAAGTGCCAAATTCTGCATAAAGTTTTCACCTCTCTCACTACCCTCGATAGTGGGGTGGCCGTGCCTCTGGCAGGCCACCTCTACCCTGCATGCGAGGCCAAGGCACTCTTATTGCACGAGGGTAGTTCTGAGCCGGGGTTGAGCTGCGCTTGTCGACTGACCGTGTTCAAGTCACAGTGCTGGCCCTCGATCAGACGATGTCCACCTTGGTGGTCCAGAAGCCCCCCTGGCTGTCCTTGTAGAGGTGTGAGAGCTCGTCAAAGTACGCTTTCTCGATGCTCCATCTCATAAGGTGGCCTTTTCAGCGACACTGTTGAGAACTGGCCCAGCAGTTCTCCACAGTCAGCAGCAGACTGAAGCGCTTCCCCTGACGTACCACCAGAGTACCTCGTGGGCTGCCCCTCAGTCTACTCGTCGCCAAGGGTGTCATCCCCTGCAAAGAAGAGAAAACTCCGGCACAGCCTGCTCTACTGTGTCCGCTGCAGGAGGATGACACCACCCGTCTCAACCACTGTTTAAGTGTCGGTGAAACAATCACTGGAGACGGGTGACCCGGAGATGGGTGGAGCTGCTCTCTCCCAGTAGAGGGCTGGGAAACTAATCTTTTGAGTCAAAATTATGTTCCACCACTGGAGTCACAGTGGTTCCCAAATTCTCAAAAAAAAAAAAAAAAAACAAGAGCAGATCCTCTATCTCTGGGTCTGAAGAGGGTCTGGAGAGTAGTGGGAGGAGAAAATCCTCACCACCCTCATCCGCCTCTTCTGTCGCCAGCGGGCAGCGCAGTGTGTGGTTCGAGAACGCAACCAAGCCGCCTCCTGCACCTCCTGCCTCGTGGAACCAGGTAAGTGCTGCACAGCACACTTAGACCACGCTACGGACCGCCTCCCCAAGAGAGCCTCCCGGGCCGCGTCCCTGTGTTCCACCTCGCTGCCCCACTCCGGGTACGCCTCGGTCCCTTTGGTCCCGCTTGTACGGTCTCTGCGAGCCTGGTTAGCGCTCCCCAGTCCGTCTCGCTGGCTCATTCGGACCATCAGGCTCGGCTATGCGATTCAGTTCGCCCGGCATCCCCCCAAGTTTCGGGCCATCCACTCCACTACAGTGAGAGCAGCCGATGCCCATGTCTTGCGTGCGGAGATCGCAGTCCTACTGGCGAAGGACGCGATAGAGCCGGTCCCTCCAGCCGATATGAGGTCAGGACACTACAGTCCCTACTTCATTGTACCCAAGAAAGGTGGTGGGTTACGACCGATCTTGGATCTGCGAGTTTTGAATCGGAGCCTCCACAAGCTACCGTTCAAAATGCTCACGCAGAGACGCATTTTCAGATGCATCCGTCCCCAAGATTGGTTTGCAGCGATCGACCTGAAGGACGCGTACTTTCATGTCTCGATTCTTCCTCGACACAGGCCGTTTCTGCGCTTTGCGTTCGAGGGTCGAGCATACCAGTACAAGGTCCTGCCCTTCGGGCTGTCCCTGTCTCCCCATGTCTTCACGAAAGTCAAGGAGGGGGCCCTTGTTCCCATGAGAGAACAGGGCGTTCGCCTCCTCAACTATCTCGACGACTGGCTCATACTAGCACACTCTCGAGATAAGTTATGCGAACACAGGGACCTCGTGCTCAGGCACCTCAGCCAGTTGGGCCTTCAGGTCAACTGGGAAAAGAGCAAACTCGCCCCTGTGCAGAGGATCTCTTTTCTCGGTATGGAGTTGGATTCGGTCGCACAGACAGCGCGCCTCACAGAGCAGCGTGCCCAGTCGGTGCTGAACTGCTTGAACATGTTCAAAGGCAGGACGGCGGTCCCACTGAAACTTTTTCAGAGGCTCCTGGGGCATATGGCAGTGGCAGCAGCGGTAACCCCGCTCGGGCTGCTACATATGAGACCGCTTCAGCACTGGCTTCACGGCCGAGTCCCGAGATGGGTGTGGCATCATGGCACTCACCGGGTGGCAATCACACCGGCGTGCCGTCAGACCTTCAGCCCGTGGTCAGATCCCTCGTTCCTACGGGCAGGAGTGCCCTTGGAACAGGTGTCCAGGCATGCTGTGGTATTCACAGATGCCTCTGCCACCGGCTGGGGCGCCACGTACAACGGGCATGCAGTGTCAGGGGTGTGGACGGCTCCCCAACTGCATTGGCATATCAACTGCCTCGAGTTGCTAGCAGTACATCTCACTCTGAGCCGCCTAAAGAGGCCGCTACAGGACAGAGACGTGCTGGTCCGTACGGACAACACAGCGACCGTTGCGTACATCAACCGACAAGGTGGTCTACGCTCCCGTCGCATGTCGCAACTTGCCCGCCATCTCCTCCTCTGGAGTCAGAAGCATCTGAGGTCGCTTCGAGCCATGTATGTCCCCGGTGTGCTCAACCGTGTGGCCGACGAGCTATCACGAGCTGTGCTCCCGGGAGAATGGCGACTCCACCCCCAGGCGGTTCAGCTGATTTGGAGAGAGTTCGGAGAGGCTCAGGTAGACCTGTTTGCCTCCTCAGAAACCACCCACTGCCAGCTGTTTTACTCCGACCGAGGGAACACTCGGCACGGATGCACTGGCACACAGCTGGCCCCGGGGCCTCCGCAAATATGCGTTCCCCCAGTGAGCCTACTTGCACAGACCTTGAGCAAAGTCAGGGAGGACGAGGAGCAGGTCCTTCTGGTGGCTCCCTAATGGCCCACCCGGACTTGGTTCCCAGAACTCATGCTCCTCGTGACAGTCCCTCCCTGGCCCATTCCTCTGAGGAAGGATCTTCTGACTCAGAGACGGGGCACCCTGTGGCACCCGCGTCCAGACCTCTGGAAACTCCATGTCTGGTCCCTGGACGGGATGCGGAGGTTCTAGGTGACTTACCCCCAGAGGTACTTAACACCATCACTTCTGCAAGGGCACCGTCCACGAGACGTGTGTACGCCTTGAAGTGGAACCTGTTCGTCGAGTGGTGCTCTTCTCGCCGAGAAGACCCCCGAAGATGTTCGATAGGGTCCGTGCTTCCTTCTTGCAGCAAGGGTTGGAGCGAAGGCTGTCTCCCTCCACCCTCAAAGTACATGCTGCCGCTATTTCAGCTTATCACGACCACATAGATGGCAAAACAGTTGGGGAGCACGACCTGGTCGTCAGGTTCCTTAGGGGGGCGAGACGATTAAATCCTCCTCGACCCCCCTCCATACCCTCTTGGGACCTTTCCCTGGTGCTTCGAGCACTTCAGGATGCTCCCTTTGAGCCATTGCAATCAGCAGACTTAAAGCTTCTCTCCATGAAGACTTTGCTGCTGGTTGCACTGGCCTCTGTCAAGAGGGTAGGGGACCTGCAGGCATTTTCGGTCGACGAATCGTGCCTAGAGTTCAGGCCGGGTGACAACCATGTTGTACTGAGACCCCGGCCTGGCTATGTGCCCAAGGTTCCTACCACTCCCTTCAGGGACCAGGTAGTGAACCTGCAAGCGCTGCCCCTGGAGGAGGCAGACCCAGCCCTGGCTTTGCTCTGTCCCGTTCGCGCTCTGCGTATGTACGTGGACAGAACTCAAAGCGTCAGGACCTCAGACCAGCTCTTTGTCTGTTACGGAGGCCAGCAGAAGGGAAGGCTGTCTCCAAGCAGAGGATGGCCCACTGGATAGTGGATGCCATCGCCTTGGCTTACCAAGCTCAAGGCGTGCCCTGCCCGCTTAGGTTGCATGCACACTCCACGAGAGGCGTTGCATCCTCCTGGGCGCTGGCACGTGGCTCCTCGCTAACAGATATCTGTAGAGCTGCGGGCTGGGCGACACCTAACATGTTCGCTAGATACTATAGCCTACGTGTAGAGCCGGTCTCCTCCCGTGTTCTCACCCTAGACGGGTAGAAGCACTGAGAGGCCCGGCTCTGTCGGCTTGCTGCACCCTACTGTGCACCCTTATTCTCCAGTGTGAAAAACCTGTGAGTCCTCCAAACACCCTCGGGCCGGACATGGCGGAGCGTCCGGTGCCAGGCCTGTATCCGCTGAATCCTTGAGAACCGGATATAGGCTGGGTCCCATATGTGTGACCCTACGGGGATCCCATATGTGTATATTCTCCACGGCTGCTCCTAAACGGAAGCCTGTGTCTTTCCCTTGGGCTAAGTCACCCATTACTCATATGCTGTACAACCCTCGGGTTAGTCCAT
>NC_136900.1:6549583-6552083 GCF_949152265.1 Phoxinus phoxinus | reverse complement strand
CACACACTCCTCTAAATAACACCTGAGGAGTCCTGGACACATCTGGCCTCTCTCTGAACATCTGCACACACACACACACACACACACACACACACACACACACACACACACACACACATGCATTATACACAGGTAACACACACTCCTCTAAATAACACCTGAGGAGTCCTGGACACAGCTGGCCTCTCTCTGAACATCTGCACACACACACACACACACACACACACACACACATGCATTATACACAGGTAACACACACTCCTCTAAATAACACCTGAGGAGTCCTGGACACAGCTGGCCTCTCTCTGAACATCTGCACACACACACACACACACACACACACACACACACACACACACGCATTATACACAGGTAACACACACTCCTCTAAATAACACCTGAGGAGTCCTGGACACATCTGGCCTCTCTCTGAACATCTGCACACACACACACACACACACACACACACACACACACACACACACACACACACACACACATGCATTATACACAGGTAACACACACTCCTCTAAATAACACCTGAGGAGTCCTGGACACATCTGGCCTCTCTCTGAACATCTGCACACACACACACACACACACACATGCATTATACACAGGTAACACACACTCCTCTAAATAACACCTGAGGAGTCCTGGACACATCTGGCCTCTCTCTGAACATCTGCACACACACAAACACACACACACACACACATGCATTATACACAGGTAACACACACTCCTCTAAATAACACCTGAGGAGTCCTGGACACATCTGGCCTCTCTCTGAACATCTGCACACACACACACACACACACACACACACACACACACACACACACACACACACACACACACACACACACACACACATGCATTATACACAGGTAACACACACTCCTCTAAATAACACCTGAGGAGTCTTGGACACATCTGGCCTCTCTCTGAACATCTGCACACACACACACATGCATTATACACAGGTAACACACACTCCTCTAAATAACACCTGAGGAGTCCTGGACACATCTGGCCTCTCTCTGAACATCTGCACACACACACACACACATGCATTATACACAGGTAACACACACTACTCTAAATAACACCTGAGGAGTCCTGGACACATCTGGCCTCTCTGAACATCTGCACACACACACACACACACATGCATTATACACAGGTAACACACACTCCTCTAAATAACACCTGAGGAGTCCTGGACACATCTGACCTCTCTCTGAACATCTGCACACACACACACACACACACACACACACACACACACATGCATTATACACAGGTAACACACACTCCTCTAAATAACACCTGAGGAGTCCTGGAGACCTGGACACATCTGGCCTCTCTCTGAACATCTGCACACACACACACACACATGCATTATACACAGGTAACACACACTCCTCTAAATAACACCTGAGGAGTCCTGGACACATCTGACCTCTCTCTGAACATCTGCACACACACACACACACACACACACGCATGCATTATACTCAGGTAACACACACTCCTCTAAATAACACCTGAGGAGTCCTGGACACATCTGGCCTCTCTCTGAACATCTGCACACACACACACACATGCATTATACACAGGTAACACACACTCCTCTAAATAACACCTGAGGAGTCCTGGACACAGCTGGCCTCTCTCTGAACATCTGCACACACACACACACACACACACACACACATGCATTATACACAGGTAACACACACTCCTCTAAATAACACCTGAGGAGTCCTGGACACAGCTGGCCTCTCTCTCTGAACATCTGCACACACACACACACACACACACACACACATGCATTATACACAGGTAACACACACTCCTCTAAATAACACCTGAGGAGTCCAGGACACATCTGGCCTCTCTCTGAACATCTGCACACACACACACACACACACACACACACACATGCATTATACACAGGTAACACACACTCCTTTACATTAGACTTTACACTCCTCGTAAATTAGAGCGTAAATGGAAACAAACTAATTTAGAGGTCTTTAGAATCGCGTGGAAAGACAGTATGTCACGTTATAAAAAGGCCCTAAAAGCGGCAAGGGCTGAGCATCTCCGCAAACTAATAGAAAACAACCAAAATAATCCAAGATTTTTATTTACCACCGTGGCTAGACTAATAAATAAACAAACGTCACCTGACCAAAATATCCCGTTACAGTTTACCAGTAATGATTTCATGAACTTCTTCACTGAGAAAATAGAACATATCAGAACCACAATTGTAAACACTCAATCTTCAATCGCGCCTTCTAAATCAGCCTCAATTATCACCCCGCAAGAACAATTACAGTGCTTTACAACTATAGAACAAAAAGAGCTAAATAAACTTATCACTTCATCTAAAACAACAACGTGCTTATTAGATCCTATACCAACTAAACTACTGAAAGAAGTGTTACCTGTAGTGGAAGAGCCTCTTCTCAATATCATTAACTCGTCT
>NC_136900.1:6542083-6544583 GCF_949152265.1 Phoxinus phoxinus | reverse complement strand
CCACAATTAGACCCACATAATCTAGCAAATTATAGACCCATTTCAAATCTTCCATTTATGTCTAAAATATTAGAAAAAGTTGTGTCCGCTCAACTGAGCTCTTTTTTGCAAGAAAATGATATCTATGAAAAGTTTCAGTCTGGATTCAGGCCGCACCATAGCACTGAAACTGCGCTCGTTAAAATCACTAATGATTTACTTTTAGCTTCAGACCAAGGCTGTATCTCAATACTAGTTTTACTTGATCTTAGTGCTGCGTTCGATACTATAGATCACACAATACTCTTAGATCGACTACAAAATTATACTGGCGTTCAAGGACAAGCATTAAGCTGGTTTAGATCATACTTATCTGACCGCTACCATTTTGTCTATTTAAATGGAAAAAAATCGATCATAACTTCAGTAAACTATGGAGTGCCGCAGGGATCTGTGCTAGGCCCTCTATTATTCTCAATATATATGCTGCCACTTGGAAATATTATAAGGAAACATGGAATTAGTTTCCATTGTTATGCTGATGACACTCAATTATATATTTCATCACGGCCGGATGAAAACGCTAAATTATCAAAATTGACAGAGTGGGCCCTATTTTAACGATCTGAAACGCAAGTGTCAAAGTGCAAAGCGCAAGTAACTTTGTGGGCGGATCCCGGCGCTGTTGCTATTTTCCCGGCGGATAAATGACTCTTGCGCCCGACGCAAATGTAAAAGGGGTTGGTCTGAAGTAGCTTCATTATTCATAGGTGTGGTTTGGGCGTAACGTGAAATAAACCAATCAGAGCGTCCTCTCACATTCCCTTTAAGAGCCAGCGCGCTTGTTCCACGGCGGATCGCTATTATAACGGTGGATTATCCGGCGCACGCAGGAGCGGTTCACAGCCGAGGAAACCGACGTTCTCGTCAGGACCGTAAAACACAGAGAAGTGACATTGGGGATGATGGGAGAAACCCACCCAAATTAGCTTCGGTTAAACAGGCGTATAATTTGGGTAGTAAATGTGTAGCCTAATCTAGATTTTTTTTTTTTTTTTATCTAGATAGATCTTTTTCACATCTTCACAGACACAACAATGATTTCCCTCGTGTGTTAATATTTTTCCTTGTAATAATGTATGATTTGCAAAAATGAAAACTGCTGCATCTGTTTATATTAGAGAATCAAAGTGGATGCGGGTTAACATTATGGCCAAGCACGCGCCCTTAAAATACCACATCACTAACGCGCAACGCGCCACTGTCTTTAGACTGTTTTTTTCCTGGTCAATGGCGCAATTGCTTTCTAAAACTGGAAAATAGCACCATTGAAGTTTTGCGCCGGAACACGCCTCCTCTTTGCGCTGAACCGCCCCCGCGAGCGCAAGTTCATTTCCTAATTTACCGACGTGCGTCTGTGGAGGGAAAAGTCCGCTGTGCGCGGGTGCAAAATAGGAATGATACATGCGTCGGTGTTCAAAGTCAATTGCGCTGGGTGCAAGATAGGGCCCAGTGTGTTAAAGATATAAAAGATTGGATGACGCGTAATTTTCTTCTATTAAATCCAGACAAGACGGAGGTACTACTCATCGGTTCAAAAAACCGCCCACAAAACCTCTCACAATACAACTTTAACATAGTAGGATGTCCTGCTACTTTATCCTCTACAGTAAAAGACCTGGGTGTCATACTAGACTGCGACCTGTCTTTTAAAAATCATATTTCATATGTTACAAAAACGGCATTTTTCCACCTTAGAAACATTGCTAAGCTACGTAATATGCTATCAGTTTCTGATGCAGAAAAGTTAGTTCATGCATTCATGACCTCGAGACTAGATTACTGTAATGCTCTATTAGCTGGTTGTCCTGCATCCTCAATAAACAAGCTACAGTTAGTCCAAAATGCAGCCGCTAGAGTTCTTACCAGATCAAGAAAATATGATCATATAACACCGATCTTATCATCTCTACACTGGTTACCTATAAAGTTCCGTATTAATTATAAGGTATTGTTACTGACTTATAAAGCCCTAAACGGCTTAGCTCCAGTTTATTTAACGGATCTTCTATCGCCCTATAATCCATCGCGCTCTTTAAGATCGCTAAATTCGAGGCTTTTGGTTATACCTAGGATATCTAAGTCCACCAAAGGAGGGAGAGCATTCTCACATTTAGCTCCAAAACTCTGGAATAGCCTTCCTGATACTGTTCGTTGCTCAGAGTCGCTCTCCCAGTTCAAAACTAGATTAAAGACGCATCTCTTTAACCAGGCATTCATATAAATGTTTTAATCTTACAGTTAAATCCGGCCTCTAGTTCATAACCGCCAGAGGAGAACTGGCCCCCGACTGAGCCTGGGTTCTCCCAAGGTTTTTTTTTTTCTCCATTAGGTCACCTGATGGAGTTTTTCGTTTCCTTGCCACTGTTGCCTTTGGCTTGCTCAGCTGGGGATATTCAATTTAATGAATCAATCAATATTACTATTGATTAGCATTACCAAACATGGACGTTTTATTATT